>NC_142213.1:11755326-12055326 GCF_049639895.1 Pseudopodoces humilis | reverse complement strand
TTCAGTTTTTGTACTTGATTAACCTAGAGATCCCAGCAGAAATTCTGCATACCAGAAACCCCCCAGAAGTTAGTCATGGAGCATACTTCCTGTCTAAATATAATCCATTTGCTATAAAGGAGAGAAATATTTTTGTTCATTCTTGTTTCTCTTTATCTATTTAATATAGTAGTCTAAAAATACACTTTTTTGGGGGAAAGGGCCAAGCAGTCTAAAGCAAAACAGTTGCAAAATCCCATGATTTGTAAAACTCATAATTCATTGTGCATAAAAGTTTGATTCTTTAGGTGGGCTCTGGGTCAGGCTGGTTTATACGTATCAGACAAGAGGAATATTTAACTAGGTTTTATTCTTGATCTTAGATGCTAAATTTCTTGAGGATGGTGAAATGCACAAGCTGGTGTGTAGAAGGTAAAGCTGCCTCGATGGATTTAGGTGGTTTTTTAACAAATTTAAATACAGATGATGTTCAGTGGGACATTTTTCAAGGGAAACAAGTCATCTGGCAGGCTGTTATAAGATGAAAGTACTTTTGGGGGTAAATATACATGTAACTATAAAATACAGAGCATGTAACATATATCTTAATGGTCTATTGCTACCAATTTGACACAAAACCATTACCATATTACCTGCCAAAACAGCGCTGTGAGAAAGGAATTTTAGTCACAGTTCAAATTTTATTGACAAAGACCATTCCCAGTAGATCAGTGTCTCAGAAATTCATGTTATAATTGTGAAGCAATAATTGTTAGGCAACAGGAGGCTCAAGCTCCCTTGTAGCTGGTACTTGCTCAGCCAGGACTGTGGTACATGAGACAGAAGAACCCAAGCAGTCTTGTTTGACCAAATCAGAACTGTCAGTTTGCTGAAATTCCCAGCCCCAAATTAGGACCACAAGTAAATGAACCCTGTAATGAAGACGTTGTTGTCAGTATTTAAAAGATCAGCATAAGCACTAAGTGGTTGCTCGTGGCTGTCCCTAACCTCAATCTTGGGACTCATCCACGCTCCTGCAGGGCCAGAATGCAGAGCAGCTCCGAGCTCAGTGGAGGAGGCTGCATGTCAAACACGTCACAAAATGCAAAGGCAGCAGTGTGTAAGCCCACAAGGGTGCTGAGTCCTGTGTGCAATCATTTCACAGCCTGGACATTAAATTGGGTTAATTTGGGCCTGTTTGGCTGAGACATGTAACTTGTCCTGATGTGATATGTGTGGGCAAGTTTTCATGATTTGCCAAGTATGTGTCACACAAATGCCACATTTGGCCTTCCCTGACAGCCTTTGGGAGTACTTTTTAAACTGCTGAGTCAAGCAGCTTGTTGAGAAAGACCCTCACAGAACACAAAGGAGAAGATTGTCAGCCAGTTAGAAAGTTAGACCTCAACCCTGAAAAAAATCATGTAAAAGGACAGTGGGCAATTTTTTGGCTTTGGTTATTGAAGCTAATGTAGATTAGATGTACCAACATCTGGTTTCACAAATATCTGGCATAGCTGAAAAAAGGAAGAAGAGCAGATTATTGTGAATGAAAGAGTTGATAATAACCCCTTGATAGCACCCTTGTGTGGAAAGATGACACGTTGGCTAACCAACACTTGTCCAGGAATGTATGGGAAAAGCCCCATTCACCCCCATGCTGAGTGTATGGAGCCCAGGTAAGAATAAATACTGTGCTGAAGTATTTTGCTGAAGGAGAAGGTTTATCAAAGTGTAGGATTCTAGCACAATGCTCCTAGAACAGGACTTATGGAGTGTGTATGAATCCATAGATATGGCTTGTTTGTCCATTATGTGCTTGCCTGGGTTTTTCCTCTTAGATGAAATAAAAATACAGCCCTTCAAGCTGGCTGTCAGATGTGGCTCTGTCTGGCCACATTTAGAGGTCTGGCTAGGTTTCAAATTAGGGTGGAAGTGTGAGAAGGGAGATGTGTTAAAGAGCTATGAGGTGTCCACCAGATTGACACAGAGCACTCTGTCCCGCCCTCAAGCTTTAGACAGGGATTGTTGAGAGCATGGAAAGCAGCTACTGACATGTAATAACTGCCCATATAGACCTTTGCAGCAATGAGAGAATTAATATTACCGGAAAGATAAATGAGACACTGCAAATTCTGCTCACTTTTTGTGAATATATTGTCTTGAACTTACAAGTCTGGAGAAATTCCCCTGAGTGCTGTGAAGTTAGAAAGGTTACATGTTAAGACAAAGGAGCCCCTAGGATTTAGTTATTCATTCTTCCTATTGAGCTGGAAAATCTACTGTAATATCATTGGTCCTGGCCATAAGGTCAGTATTTCCCTAAATTCTGTGTGAGTAGAATTTAGTATTTTAATATTTCTGCGTCAATTTAAAAGCTGGTTCCATAATGAGGACTGTGTGGTATATTGACTACTAAAGTGGCAGGGAACTCCATTAGGGCATACTAAACTTTGAGCTGCCCATGTTACAGGTGTGACTTCTGAGCAAAGTAGAAGTTGTAAAGGTTTTGAATTTTTATAGACCTGACTCTTAATCCTCAGAACCAGTTATGCTGGACAAAAGATGATTTAGGTATTTCCTTTGTGTTTGCAGGCATCTGGAAAGAGCTGAGGTAGTAGGATAGATCAAGGAAAAGGAAGACCAGCATGGAGAAGTTATCAGATATGCATTTGATGGGCTCTTTTTAGGCTGCAGTGATCAGAATGCTTTATCAGAATCCTTTGGCCTTAGGTTGGTGCCCAAGACCAGATTGGGTAAAATCCTTTTGAGAAAAAGCAGTGAGCCAAGAGATCTCCTTTCCATCCTGGCAATTTAAGGTAGTACCCTGTTTGAGCCTGGCTGGATTAAATCAACCTGAGAGACCTTTGAGCATCACCAGCTACTAAACAGTGCTTCTCCTGTTAGAAACCATTGGCTTATTAAAATTGGCTGGTGTTCTTTCCAATATAGCCAGACACGTAAACCTCTGTTCACGTCCCATTGCCTTCAAAGAGATCTGTGAAGAAGGGTCTGTAATAGGCCTGACTGGATAATATTTGCAGTTCAAAATGTGTGTTTGAAACTGGTTGAATTTTGCAAAATAAACTAGACCCCAAAACACAGATGGTAGGATGACATTCAGACAGACATAATTTATTTTCAAACCTGAGGTTTAAAGTTCTGCCACTTTTCTTGCTGATTTTTCTCTAGACAATCAACCATTTAACTATGCCAAGGAAAAAAACAAAAAAACCCCAAACAAATCCACAAAAAACAACAACAAACCAAAACTAAACAAATAGGAAGACTGTAATGACTGTAATGTCCGAGATTTTCTTCAATTGTTGTATTTGTGTTGGCCATGTGAACTCAATTTTTAGTGGAGCATAAATTATTATCCCTGGGTTCTGTGTAAATCAAAGAAAAGAAAAGGCAGAACACCATTTTGCTGATTCAGAGCTTGGGAAACCTGCATATCTTGTGCTTTTGTTATTGTTTTGATCTGCTTTGCCCCAATTCATAAACCCATTTGGTGAAGATTATAACACTCTGGGCAAGTTAAAGACTTCTAAATTCAGTGACTTCTGAGGATACTTCAGCTTTTAATAGTGCCAAATCCAAAACAATTGTAAGCATCAAAGCTGTAGGTTTCATGCCATTTTCACAGTACTGTGTTCTTTTGTGTTTCAATCCAACCCAGGACATTACCAGCTTGCTTCATACCATCTATGAGGTAGTTGATGCATCAGTAAACCATTCTCCTAGTTCCAGCAAAACTCTGCGAGTGAAACTCACTGTGGCACCAGATGGCAGCCAGAAAAAAAAGAGTATCTTGTTGAATCATACTGGTAAGGATGTGCAATCAGCCATTGGAAAAAATACAGAAAACTTCCTGAGCCCCTTGAAAATCCATCTCTGTATTTTGTTAATACAAATGTATATATACTTAAAGGCAAATAATTATGTGTTTTTTTTAAACCCCATTAACCTGCTTTATGATCTTGAATAGAAAATTACCTGCCCTCCTTTCAGTCTCATTAGCAAATGAGGGTTCTGATGGATTGCTTCTTTAGGAAGCAGCAGTAACTCCTATGAGCTGTAATTGTCTTTGTGCTCTACAAGGCAGGTCTAAGACCTTCTTGGCGTCCACCACTTTATTTCTGCTGGTATTGCAGCACTTGATCTGTGTGGAAGCAGGTGTAGGGGTGTAAAATGTTTCTTGCCAGTGCATAGCTACCAGTGCTGCTGGATAAAAATAAACAATTAAGCATAAGTAAACAATCTGTGCATAAAAATTGCACATTTTCTGTGCTGGCAGAGTTTGCCATTATAAAAAGGTTCATACCATGATAGGTCATCCAACTTATCCTCACTGTAATAATGATTGTATTAGCATAATTACTTCAGTAGGTAGAGTAGTACTAAATTGAAATACTTAAAAGTATTTAAAATAATACTTCATTAGAAAATGTAGGTATCAGATCTAAAAGGAGAGCCTGGCCACCTCAATTTTAATAAAACAATCACTCCCTCAAGAACAAACACAAGCCAGTTCTCACTGCTGGGGAGCTGGCTGAATTGTCACTGAATTGTCACTGTCACTGAATTGTCAGCACTGAGCCTTCAGTGTGATTGTGGCCCCACCTGGGCTTCCACATGGAGTGCAGGATAAATCTAACCCTGGCTGATACCCTGCAGTTGAGGTTACATCTGAGTAAAATCTGTCCTGTGGGCAAAAGCAGGACTGAGAAGGTTACATGAAGTGATCACATGCTGATCTGCTGACACGAGCAGCCGTGTTTGCAATGTAGAGTGTTAGTTGTGCTGATCAGCAAGGACAGCAACGTGGCAATAATGTACTTTCTCTTGGCAGATCTGCAGAGTGCCAGGCACAGGGCTGAAAACAAAGCTAATGAAGAAGCAAGAAGCTCTGAGAAGAAGCAGAGGGCTTCCCTCAGGTAAGGGGAATGAACCCTGATTCCTGACAGGCACTGGGGACCTCTGAGGAAACCTCAACCATTGATTTCTTGCTTGATTATTTTATTTTTAAAAATTATTTTAAAATAGAAGAATTACAGGAGTTTTCATTGTGGATTTAAGAGCAGATTCCATAGCTGGATACTTATTTTAAAACAAAACAAACAAAAAAGAAAAAAAAAATCTTGATATTTTCTTCTTCTATGAGCTCTGTGGAGGATCTGAATTGTCTTTTTAGATGCCATCTGCAAATAAGTGAGGCAAATAGCACAGCTTTTTGACTAAAAGTATCCTAAAACCTTTTCATCTCCTTAGTGGCTGTCTCCTGCCTTTCTCTGCCCTCCTTCCAGCCCATTTTTTCACTCATCAACTCAAATAGTGCTGAGTTTTACATGGGCTAACTTGGTTACCAGCTCATAACCCAACCAGAGTGCTAACAGATCATCTTGGTGCATATTTGATATATTTCAGGATTTTATGTTTCATAACAGAAACTGCTCATAAGGAAGAGGAAAGTGTTTGCTGAACTGTTACAGTAATGACTTTGACTCATTAATTATGTTTGTTTCTTCAGCTGCAAATTTAAAAATAAAAAAAACCCAAGCTTTTGGCTTTCTTTAGATTTAGGGATATTTGTCTGGATACATAACAAATTTATCAGGAGAAGGAGCATTCAGTCTTATTAAAACTGACAAGAGAACAGTACCTCCCTTTTTTGGAAGGAGAAAAAATGCTAGTGAGTTATCCCAGTCAGCAAATCCCAGTACAATCAAATTTCAGATTAAAAGAAGAATAAAATTACTATTAATCTTGTGTCAGCAACTCTGCACAAAATCTGCTATGAACTGAAGAATGCTCCATAGTTTTACTTGCTGGCCTAGATGTGGTGTGCAGATTCTCTCTGCCCATTAGCAAAGTTCTGCCCTGTGTGAATTCGATAGACTGGTTTTGTTTGATAATCTAGTGCAAAAATCCCCTTTTAGTTTGAACTCCCCCTCTAATCCATCTTAAATTCCTGGCTCTGCAATTGTAGTGTTTTTATGTACAACAGGCACTTCCAATTAAATCCAGAGTCATGGAAGCATCAGATGTTGGGACAAAATGTTTGTCCTTCTCATTCCTTTGGTGAGAGGCTTCGTCGACAGAACAAATCTGTGTCTTGAGCTGAGTAGATCAGCATCAGACAATGATCAGCACCTGACAGTTTTTGTTGCATCCCACTAAATATAGGCAGGGTGAAGTGTGCTGTGCACATTGTGTGTGTTTCAGGGATGTTTGTGCAATCTGGCCAGGTTGACAACCCTCAGGAAAGCTGCTGAGGCTCAGATCAGAATCTCACAATATTAATGCAATTTCTTCCCCTTTGAAAGCAGCAATGAGAACTTGTGAGAAGTACACACATTTTACATGTTCATTCACTTAGGAAGGAATTCTAGGCAAGACATGATTAATATTCAAGATAAAGTGGATAGAAATGTTTTTATCCTGAAGGCTGGGAGAGAAATGGGTTGGATTTTTCATTTGCTGTAAGGTACAGGCAGGAATTTTCACCTGTAGGGCTAATATGGGTATCAAGATAAGTAGCTAGATTCTTGGCTAGATAGCCTGGTTCTCCCTGGCTGACTTGAACTTCGTGTTCTCAGTGAGTGAGGCTTTCAGGGGGTGTCCCTGCATCTTCTGCCCTGTGCTCTGTCACTGCTCTATTCCTCTTTCCTGCTATATTATTGTGTGCTTCATGCCATCAGGATGACACATCTGCATGGGAATTTTAGAAAGGACTTCCATACACACCACAAACTCTTCAGCAGATGCCATTTTTATTAAAACCAAAACCAAACCAAGCACAACCCCAGTAACAGCATTGTGCTTTTACACAGTCCGCGATGCATGGTTGATGCCTGCCCAAGTCTCCCCACGTGTTTGCAGGACAGCAGTGTGGGCCTGGATGCCAGACACTTCCCAGAGTGCTTGAAGTTCCCTTTGAGAGTGGAGCACATCTCTCACCAGTGTATAATTGCTTCGCTGTGTATTTGCCTGAATATTGTGGAACATCATCTTGCATGTAAACAAGTTATTAGATTGTAGGGCTGTGGCAGTACTGGCATCATTTTTCTTCTCTGTCTTGATGAGAGATTGAATTTATTACAGTAACAAAACAACAGGTTCCCTGTTAGCTTCATTTCCAACTGACAATGCTGTATACAGTGTTGCTTAATTGTGTTGGATCAAACTCAATGATGTTTTTTCTGGGTTAGCTGTGCATTGTCTTCAGCACATGTGTGCAAGTCCCAATGGTTTCTGTAGGTGATTCATGCCTGGCAGCTTAAGTTAGGCAAATTCTAGCCCCAGAGATCTTGTATGTTGACTTGCCAAATGTAACAACTGGCAAAGTTGTGTCTGAGGTAGGAAAGGTACTGAGTTGGTTAGGTATCTAAAAAGCAAAATATACAGATGTATATTTTATATTATATACAAAAATGTATATGGACATTCCCCTTTTTTTGGGGGGTACCCCATGTCACTTGTGGAGTTCAAAGCTGACTCAGAATCTTTAAACCTTACCTGCTTTCTAGGCAGACTCTCCTCCATTCAGGAGACTCTACCTCTATCAAAGTTGACCAAAAATGATCTTCCAGGTAGTTCAAGTCTTTTGTCTTTAGTCAAAGAAGCTGCAGACCTGTGTCTGACAGAGACACGAGGGGTCTCTGTTCTGTAATGTCCCTGAGCAGCAGAAGCTAGACCAGGAGGGCCATTTGTGCCAAAGCTCAGGGGGATCAGCAGCCTCTGCAAACCTGGAAATGTGTTAATAGACTAAAAGCAGAGTACTGGGCACCATACATTACAGACCCCACATTTAGCAGCTGCTGTAGGATACCAGGCCAAATTCTGATGTTAGGTTGACATCAGTGCACTTGCACAGAGAAATAGCAGAGCCAATCTCGTGGTCTTGGAAACTGAGCTGTCTGAATGACAAGCAGCAACTTAATCAAGAGTTTTGTGCTTATCCTTTCTGTTTGTTATGTTGAAAATATTGTTCGTATTTGCAGACTTCCCATTTAAATTGCTGAATTAAATTGTTTGGCATTATGGGCTACAATACTGTAAACTTCTGTCTGATATTTTTCAGCCTCATAAATGAATGGTATTTCAGATATTCATTCTCAGGAAATAGTTCTGCTATAAATAAAATTGCAAAGCTGAGCAGGAAAAGGAGTTGAGATTCTAAAGCCAGCATCTGATCTGACCTTATAAATTGTATTTTGGAAAGCAGCAGTTACCTCTGAATGTCCTACCAACACCTTCTCTTCCCAGGTTCTCTCTAGTTACTACACAGTTACTACACAGTGCTGATGCCTGTCTTTCTGAACACATGAATATTTATCTGGATTACCCCAGCACTTCCTCACAGCGGTGGGAATGGTCATGAATCAAACAGCAGATTTTCTTTGGCATGTCCAAATTGAAGAACAAGTTGAATTATTTGGCCCTAAGACAGAAAGTAATAAATGCTAGGAGTTATTTTGTTTGCTTTTGCACGTGTGATGCAATTTGAAAGTCTCCTTTGCTTTGCAACATGAGGGTTGATTTACATGAGGGGAAAGAAGAGTCAGTTTAGGCCTATCATCATAGCAAATCTGGTCATCCAGAATTTCAAGTGTTTGTTGTTTCTTTGTGAGCAGCTCCTGTCACTTCAAAGGGTCCGTTAGTTGTTGGTTTGCAGATAGTGACAAAAACTTTAAAGAAGTTCTGCTGAATTGTAATTTTGCTTCCTGCTGACAGATACCACCAGAGTGAGAACAATCCAGAGCAAAGTGGGTGCTATCGTCATTGTGTAGATGAGAACATTGAAAGGAGAAACCACTATTTGGATCTTGCAGGAATAGAAAACTACACATCAAAGTTTGGGCCAGGTAATTTATGTTGTAACCTCATAATCTCTTCTTTCTTCAGTTGCATGTTCCATATCAGGGACAGTGAATTGTGAAGCTGTGTGATTTGTCTGTAGTGACTCAGAAATAGGACTGTGAATACTGCCAGATAATTACTGGTGAAGCTGGTATCACAGCAGAGTGGCTAATGTGCTGTGAGGCTGCTTTGATGTGCTTGTTTGCGTAGCTAAACTTGGAGCTGAGCCTAGGAGAACAATCTTTACATCTAATTTATTAAGTTTAGGCTACGGGTAAGGCAAGGATTGACTTTTGGATGTTGGGGCTTGTTCCCAAGATGAGACCAGCACATATTTTATTCTCACTACTGACCCAAAAATAGAAGAATATGTGTTCATACCTGGAATTTTGGCTCTAGTCCCCAAATCAAAGAGATTTGGATTTCCTTCATTTCCCTGCCCTCTGCCAGGGTTTTACTATTCCCCTCACAGTTAATTTGATGACCTAGAGTTGGTAACATAAAGATTTTTATACACATACACACACACACATACGTTCAGTCTTCTCTAGATAGGTATTCATATTTGTGTATTATTTACTGGCCAGAATTATTAAATGTAATTAAACTAGACAGCTATAATTGCATTCACTTCCTTAGGAAAAATTTGTTCTGCCGATAATACTATCCCTGCCAACTGCATGCTACTAATTAAAACTTTGAAATACTAGATGACTAACTCAGCTTGTTATTTCCTAGGATCTCCTCCAGCAGCTCAAAAACATGACCCACCAGGCAGAATTGTGAATCAAACTAGATCCCGTTCTCATGAGCCTGAGACCTTCCATGCTCACCATAGGAAATCTCAAGTGGTGGATCCAAACCACATCAATCTGGCTGAAAGTTCATATGCCAAAATTGCAGAAATCCAGCAGAGGCTCCGGAACCAGGACTCAAACAAGCACTTTGTGAGGTCTCCCAAAGCCCAGAGCAAAAATGTGGCTCCTGTGCATCCTGGAAGGGCAGTTAGAAACAAACCTTTTCAAGGGGTGCCCTTGCCCATGGCTTCCCCAAGTGCACGCGTGGGCCAGAACCTCCCGTACCTTCCCTTGCAGTCCCAACAGATCCACAAGAAGCATAAGCAGAGGGCAAAGGAGAATCACCAAATGTGCAAAACCTTCCAGTCTCCGGGGACAGTTGTGGAAAAGGAACATGTGAGAGACCTACCCACAGTCATTTTGTATGAAGGGCAAGTGGGACAAATGATACAAAGACATGAGCACCACCACCATCACGAGCACCACCACCACTACCACCACTTCTACCAGACATAGAAGAGATCCCACCAACATCCTCCAAGAATCATCCCAAATGAAGGAAATGCATTCTTGTGATACCAGAACTAAGGCATTACTATGATCAATATTATCATTACTCCATTAATATTCAGCTAGCATATATTTTAGAGGTTATATGGGACTCTTGAAACTCACCCTATTTATATGTTGTGGAACAGCATAGCTTACTCAAACACCTTGTGGATTGTTTTTTTTTTGTTTGTTTTTTTTTTTTTAAGTGGCTTGTAGAACAGCAAACAGCCATAGCTTTTTGAGCTGTGATTTAATACAGGTCGTCAACGCACTTCTGTACAAGTACTACTTCCACTGTACTCGGAAAGATACTTCAAACACTCTTGCAGACATCTAGCTTTCCACTCTGCTGTATGTCGGCTGATCGCACACAAGCCTTTCATCAGGGGAGCAATGTTCGAAGGGTTGGACTCCAGAGATACTCAGATAATGGAAAATACAAACAGCTGCTACCTCTAGTATTATTCAGATTTTATTTTCTTTTTATTGATTGTAATGTGCTACAGGGGGGAATTCTAATATACTGTGTTCATGTAGCCTGTTTGTGTTCACATCCTTTCAAATCATCTTAATTACAAGGAAATATTAGCTAAACTTGTCAACAGGGCTACATTTGTATGGCTTACACTTTATTTTCTTGGAGATTCTTCATTGATACAAGTACAGTCTGTTATATACTGGGTAATATTTAAACATACTTCTTTTATTTTTGGTTTTTCTCTTGCTTATTCTCCACTCTGGGGTACCATTTGAAAAGAGGAGGATGTGAAATGGGGTTTTCCAAAGCATCACTAGACTTTAATGCTTGGGCCATAAGTATCATTCATGGGGGTTTGAGAAGGAGAGGGGTTGACTGGGGGGGTTTGTTTTGTTTAAATCCACAGTTCTTTGTTTTGAGAAAGAATTGAGGAAAATATACTTTCTCACTTTAAATGTTGGCAAATATATATAAAATATAAATATAAATATATATATATAAATATGCACACTCTCAGGTACATTTTGTTGTGTTTTAGAAATCTGTGGTTTGAATATTAACATTATATTTGTTTTTTTCCACAACAGTGACTTTTTAGAAACATATGCCATGGCATTTTCTTGGTGCCTCCAATTTGAATTTCCCAAGCACCTATAAATTTGTCCTTCTCCCATTAAAGAGACATGTATAAAAAAATATCATTCACAATCTTTCTGGATTCTTCTACTTTTTCCATATCAAAGGGCTTCCATTCCATGAGGGAGAATAAGACCACACTCAATTCAGGCCTTAATGGCTGCTGAGAAATTTGAAGGTCAAAAGACAATTGGAAAAGTTAAAAAAAAAAAAAAAAAAATAAGGAAAGGGTCAGTACATTGATGTTTTGCTTTCTGTGGAGCCCAGATTTAAAATAGATTCAGTTGGGTTTTGTACAGATCATCATTTGTGCAGGTAGAAAGTGACTGGAAAACACCTTCATTTCTTTTGGATCATTAAAGTAGAGAACTCCTACATAAAGACATAATTGTTCTATAAATGTATTTGCTTTTGGTTTTAATTATTTTTAATGTTGTGGTATTTTGTCAATAGTATATATTGTAAAATGTAACTATCCAACATTGTTATAAGCCCTTTATGATTGGGGTATTTTTTGTTTTCTGACTAGAGTTTTGATCAGTCCAAAGTGGGATATTACCTTACTGCTGACCAGTTTTAGAGGGATGTTGTCCTTTCTAAGAACACAGAGACATCACCTTGTAAAGAACAGTGGGAAGCCTTGCCTTCTTGTGGAATTGGAATAGAATCACTGCTTCATGGTAATTAGGTCCATCTCTTGTCTCCCTGGATCAGCAGATGTTTAGACTTATTGTCCCCTTTAAAAATCTGGTTTATTTTATTTTACTTTTTTTAGCTGTCAACAGTGTGTTCTGTAAAATCTAACAAAATGTTTTTAAAATGTGTTTGATCTGTGTGACAACTATACTGTTCTGTTTATTTTAAAATTCCTAAAGTCCAAAAATATTTATATGCAGAATTTTCTGTGTTGAAAATATGAAAAGGCCACAAATTTGGTTAGTTACCACTGAGTTGTTCTAGTCTAAGCCTTTTTTGCTGCTTGTGTATCATTCTTTTTCAATGTATATATAATTATGGACTGCAAAAAAAAAAAGGCATTTATATGTCTAGTAGAAGGAATAAGCTTATTTATATTATAGTGTTAAAAGAAGTCTGATGTATTCAAGTGACTTTCATTATACCGCATGCAAACACACAGTGTACATTCCATCTAAGAAGGGATGCCATGCTATTTGTTTTGAAGAAGTAATTAAAGCTGTTCTCTTTTCAGTAGAGCATGCCAGAAAGACTGACAGGTGGAAATTGTTCTTAGTCAATTTTTCTTAAATGCAGATTGTTGCTGACAACCAGAAAACATTCTGGAAAACTCGAGTGCTTTCAGAATTGTGGGGCTTTCTAAGAAGGGGCAGCAAAGGGGTAAAACTGCTCCTTCACCCAAAGATATTTTGCTGGAAAACAGCAGCACTACCAAAATCCCATCTGACTGAGAAGTGTGCAGTGCTGGCTGTGCCAAGTGAGCTCTGACATGGAACACGACTGGCCATTTGTTACAGCCTGGCATTGATTTTGTTTGGTTTATTATATTTAGACATTCAAAAGACAAATTCTGCCTTGTTCGGAGTCTGTGAAGCACAAACTCATTTTAATAACATAGCATCCCTCTACGAAAACTTTATACCAGCCATCTATGAATATACAATATCTAAATAGTGTGTTGCAGTTGTGTTATGTGCATTATAAGTGTGAATAACACGTAGCAGTTTCTTTTCACAGAACCTTACATTTTCCTATCTTTTAAGTATGTTTGTTTTTTAGTATTTTGTACAGTAAATATAAATTGTTTTGACTAAATGTTTTATTTATTTAACAACAAAAACTGTGTCAAGAGAACCCCCTGTTAATTAAAGTTTTACTAGTTCAGAAAGTATATTTCTTTCTTCTTGTTGTGGATTTCAGGGGCCTATTGCAATTGCTGTCAGTGCTTGCAGATCCCACTGATGAAAGAGCTTGCATTAACATTTTTGGGAACAGGATCAGGAAATTACGTATGGACTGGGTATGCTTTGGTCTAATATTTAAAATATCAAGTTTCAAAGTTAAATGTCTTGTCCCCTGCTGTTGGACCTGTGTTGAGTAACTGGTATTTCATCTTGCTATTAATTCTGAAAGCTTTTCCTTAAAAAAAAAAAATATTGTTTTAAGCTTTTCAAAACCATAGCTGAATCAAAATTTGAAATAGTTTAGTTTCTGGTTAAACAAAACATTTATTTCCAGAGAAAAAATATCAGAGTTGAGTATATTGTTAATATTGAAAATAAAATGGAGTGACATTAAGTAAGTTCAGATGAAAACTCCAGACTTTTCACTTCCTTCTTCTGTTTTTACAGAAGGCAGTTCAGCAAAATGAAGTCAATCCTGAAGTTTGCACTATTTGCTGAAAAAATTCAATTGAAAAATTTTGCTCATCTCTACCAGCTGCAGTTCTGGGGAGTACGGTGTTTTGAAAAGGATTGCTAAGCTCTTCTCACAACTTCATGACCACAATGCAAATTAACCTAAGCTAAGGCTGTGAAGTAAAATCTCTATCCCAGTGAAATCTCTGGCAAGACTGCCAGGTTCCTGCTTGCTGCAGGGTGCCTATAAATTCATTCCAGGAAGGTGGGTTTGAAGTCTACATAATGTGCAGCCAGGAACTTCAATATTTATTTTTTCTGCATCTTACTGCTGATGGGTTTTCTAATAGTAAATGGAAGTTTTGCTGTAAGAGATCAAACTGGTAAATTAATTAAGATTAGCAGCAAATACTCTTTACACTGTTGTCATTGGAGGACCTGAGGGCTTCCAAATGTCTTTGAAACAGCCACATGCCACTTAGTCATTGTCAGAAATGGAGACCCCATCTCTGCCCTTGGATGGTGAGATTCTCCTGGCATAGTGGCAGACAGCCCCAAATATATGACCAAATGTATGACCTCTGTTACGGTCTTTCTACTGCAGTCACCGTGAGCATAGAACAGCAGTGTTTAGCTGGAGAAGTACTTTAAAGTGTGTGTGTGTTGTGTACATGTGTATATATATATATTATGTGTGTGTGAGGGTGTCCTCTGGCAGAAGTGAGTGGATGGAACAGAATGGGTTCTGACAGAGGTGTTTTTTCCTAAAGGGACGAGCACTGTGTGTGCTCTGTGGTCCATGAGCACACGGCTCTGATGAGTGCATACTGTTCTCCCTGTGTCATCGTGTACCTCAATTACTAAATGACAGATTTCATTTCTATTCCAATTAACAGGAAAGTTGGGCCCCTTTGGGCCTAGATTATACTTGAGAAAAATTCATCATGCTAGAAAATTTGCAAAAACATTCTCCATGATTTTTGCCTGGAGTACAGGCAAGAATGTTCATGTTTGGAAACATGTCAGCTAATCAAGTCGCACCTTTAATTACCTTGATGCAATTCATCAAGATCTGAAAATACATTTTCAAACATGATTTATTCATGGCTTTGCTGGGAACTAAGTCTTATTCAGCATCCTATTAATTGTCAGACTTCTTTGGTTTTGGCTTTTGGTTTTTTTTTAACATACCAGCAGAAACATGTTTGAAAATCCATGAACTAAAAATTGAACCTAATGTGTTTTCTAAATAGCTTCTGGAAGAAGATTTCTTTCCTAACGCACTTAACAGCAAAACCAGCCTCTATTTATGACATAATAATGTATTTTTTTTTGCATTTTTGAACAGATGTTGATTTGATTTGATTTGGGTCTTTTTTTTGATTTATATTTTTTTTTTTTTTATTCTGTGCACATTTAAACTGTGCTTAAAATGGTCTAAAAGGAACAGATAGAGAAAAACTATATTGAATTTATTCAATATACATTGAAATGCATCTTATTTGAAGCTTGGATTATAGTTATTAAATGATGGGATTTTCAATGATGCTTTAATTTACTTTCATATTTCTGCATAATTCAATCTTAAATTAACTAAAATTATAGGAGTCACACGGATGAAGTCTTCTAATTTCTTTGTTTTAAACTAGCAGGATTTCAGGACTATTCAGGCAGATTACTGGGAGAGTTAGAGCTGTGAAGAAAGACTGGCAAGGGAAAGATGGAAAGATTTGAGAAGTGTGGGGATGGCACAGGACTGTCCAACAGAGGGGCTGGGGGAGACACACCAGAGGCAGGAAAATGCTGTATGGAGAACTTTTTATTCATATTACTTTTATGAATCTCTTCTACAGTTTTTGCTCATAAAACAGCAACAGTAGTTTGTAGAATGCTTTTGACTGGGAAAACTTGAATGACTTTCTCTAAAAGATGAATCTCCAGTGTGCAGGGGAGGCACGAGGCAGGAAAGTTGCAGATAATCACTGGAGCTATGGCAGAATAAGGAAGGATCCCTGTTTTCCTGAGTCCCTGTCCAAGGTGAGGGAAATGTTTGTGGAAGCAGATGTTTCTACAGATGTTTTGAATATTCCTTAGAACACATTTTGAATAGTGCCATCAGTTCTTTTTCTCTTTGATTACAAACACACAAAAGTTAGTCAAATTTTTACCCAGAGTTTCAGTATCTGTCCTGATTTTTCTAAACACTAAGCACCATCTCTGTGAAATCTACTCACACAAAGGATAATCTTTATACCACAAGGAATGGCAGACTGGGCCTGTTGGTTGTCATTAACAGGCTGGCGTTCTGGGGTCTGAGAGTCTAAAGTTCCAGAGGTTTTTTTAAGAAAGTTGAAGACATCATGTTAATGTTCATAAATTTGGGGATAGGCAAACATTAACAATAACAGGCATACTGGTAGTGATGGGTGTTGTGCTTTCTGGTTTTTGGGACATGTCTGTGAGGTGGGATGTGTGTGTTCCTTTGAGTGCCTAGTCCATAAGTCCAAAGCTGCCTCTATTTACTGCCAGCTAAGGGATGTATGTACTGCTTTGGTGTTGTATTTTGTGGATGAAGATATGGGGTTCAGATCCTTCGGGTGCTGAGTGCTTATTCTTGCATTTAATCCTTCCCATTCTGTTCTATTCACAAAGTATAGCATGCTGAGGCTTTGTGAATTTTCTAATAAAACACCTAACAAAATGGGCCAAATTTGTTTTCAGCTTCATAAATGGAAGCAGAAGAGCCCCATGCATGTGTTGGAATTTGGACCTTACAAATGCAGTTTGCTATGATTCATTATTTTTTCTTGTACTAATTTCAGATATTTGATAAGCTCTTTTTATGGTTTACAAGTTTTAAAAGACAAATAAAACTTTGTAGATTAAAGCATCGGTTTGGAGGTTGTGTTTTGTCTGCTCTCTGATGATCTGTGAATAGCCTTTTTTCTGTGGGCTTCAGCTTAAACCTGCACAGTGACTTTGGAGTGGGTGTTTATAGTTCTTTGCTTGCTTGTTCACAGAGTAAGGCTGTTGATAGATGAATAAAGTGCCACTTGAGGTTGTTAACAACCATGACTGGTAATGCTAGTTCAGCTAAGATAAACAGTGAAATGCTGCAGCAATTAGCATTAAGGTCTCACTTGGCCAGTGCTGATTTTCAAAGCCATAGATACGGTGCTCTGTAGATACCCACAGATACCCAGGGCTGGGTATCTGGAGCTGTTCTCATCCCATGGCTGGGAGGTCTGGAGCTGTTCTCATCCCTGCTCCGAGTGCTGGGGGCTCCTCTGTGGTGTGCACACAGCTTCTCTGCACACTCAGTGCTCCAGGAGGAAGCAGGAGTACAAAAACTGTAATGTTGCCATCCAGAGCAATTAACCCTCTCACACTGCAAGGAGGGGAGGGGAGGAAAAGCTCAATTAAAGAGACTTGGAGTTTCCAGTAAGTGCAAAAGTATGAAGGGAAGCAATAAGGCAGCACTGTGGGCCTCACATTCTTCCAGTCTCTTTACAGCCTTTTCAGGGAATACTTTTTACTTTTGATGTCTATAATCACAACTTGCTGTTTGAGTGTGCCATCTGCTAGGGCCACAACCCTCAATGGCTCTGAGCATGTGACTTCCATAGGTTTCACTGGAAATATTGTGCAGCTTTACTGGATCTACAGAAGTATTCAGTTTATACTCTCATGGAATCAGGGCCCTGGGACACTCGGAGCTTGCACAGGTTAGGTACAGGTTTTTATTAGAACTTTTCTGGTCTAATAAATGGATGCTAAAATAAATTAATTTAAGGATTACAATCTTGATCTCTTACAAGCCTAAAATACGGAATCATTTCAGCTGGTAACTATGAATTAGAGGAGCAAGATGTGTTTTCAGGAGCAGGGCAAGACTTTCATTCCTTTCTCTGCTAAAAACATCATCTCTGTAACCCCTTTTGCTGTAATTGAATCAGGAGTTCGGCACTCACAGGATATTATGTGTCTGCTGATCTTTCTAACAATAGTTAATGAAGTTTGTTTTACTTGGAGCCTGTGTTCCTTTGGATATTGCTTCTGTAGCCCACAACTGCAAAGGAAATCCACTGAACAGCAGCTCTCACCATGAGCATCCTGCGTGCCCTCTTACTCAGCTCCCCAAAGATGTGCAGGATGGAACCACTCCAGAGGAATGGTCCAAAATTTCTTCTTCCTGGCACACAAGAGGTATGTTCACTGCATCTGTGACACCAACAGAGAAAACTGAGGAGCCAAAGTCATTGAGACAAGTAACTGTTCCTTGTCCTCAGGAGGGGTGTCAGTGTCTCGGTGTCTAAGCACCCCCTCAGCCCCACTGGGTTTCTGGGGAGGCTCTGGCACATGTGACAAGCAGGTGCAGTAAGGCCTCAGATTCCAGAATACTCTTCCATCCCTTTAGTCAGTTTAGAAAGATGTCACCATGAAAAGAACTTGCACAAGACAATTTTTTTGCTGTTGACTTTCTATTGTGCCCTTTCATGGGTTTAAAATCCACTTATCTGAAAGTGTGCAGTTACATTTTGTCCTTTTTCATCATTTAAATGCATCTTCTTGATCTGAAGAAATAAAAGCAATTTAAAAAATTAGAGATTTTGTTTTCATATGTGCTGCCAAGTCTGATATTGCAAAGTAACTGCTGAATTGGCACAAGCAGTTTGAGAGAGCCAGCAGATTTAGGAAGGGAGAAGATAAACCTTATTATGTTTCTTTGCCAAAGGAGAAAAGAAACGATATTGACTTAAATGTGGGAAATTTAAAAGGGGCCATATGTTCTCACTTTGTGCTTTGTTTCTAATAGATAGACAGAAATCTTTGAAGTGTGGATTGGCACAGTAGGGTGCATGCTTCTGTAGAGAAAAGATGCTAAATGGGGAGGATGTGAGGGGGCACATGAAACTCTATTAGCCATGCAACAGCAAAGAGAGAAAGGCAAATCCAATGATAATGTACATCTGTTTCAGGGAATTTATAAGCTTTGAACATTTTTTATGTGCAGATAAGTGGATCCTTTTCTTACCATAACTTAGAACTTCAAAGCAGATTGTGTGGATAATGCAAATTGCTGAAATATGAGATTTTCCTACAAAGAGGTTTCCAAAAAAGAAAAAAAAAAAGAATTAAGGCTAATTGATGCCACAGTCTTTTATGTACAGTGTAAAAACTCTACAAAAATTGATTTTTATGAACTAAGAAATTGATGAAAAAATATTGAAGTCTGCTGTTTGCATTCAGGGACTGTAGTTTGAAACTGAGTTTCTGTGAATTAAACATTTGTCTCTGATATCACTGCAGCAATATTGTAACATAAATTAAGATATGTAGCCAAGCTGTAATTATATCAAAGTCTGGCATATAGTAGGAATGTAAAACTCATGAGTGTGGCATGATGTACAGCACCTGACATTAACATCACTGTCTAGGTAGCAAAGCAGGGATTTCTGAAATATGAGCAGAAAATGATTACAAGAGACAAAAACTAACGGGGGGAGGCAGGAGGTGGAGGATACTGATATGGTTAAACCTCAGCAGTAGATGGATGTGTAACTTCTTAACTGCTCAGAAAAATTAGTTGCTCTCTGAGCTGGGAGGTTACAGCCAGGCTTGGGGATGCCAGCTGCATTCCAGCTGGGAGATATGAATGTCTCAGCTGAAAGGCCAAGGCTGTGACACCCTGTGCAAGGA
This sequence comes from Pseudopodoces humilis, assembly GCF_049639895.1. NCBI lineage: Eukaryota > Metazoa > Chordata > Aves > Passeriformes > Paridae > Pseudopodoces > Pseudopodoces humilis. The sequence goes on along the minus strand of NC_142213.1, from coordinate 12,035,986 downwards.
ATGACATCAGCCAAGGGATTTTGAAGACCATCATTTATTACATGTGGTGCACAGGGGCATTCCCTTCCTCCCTGGGCAGACTTGGGCTATAAAGACAGCTTTGTCCTCCTTCCCATGCTCTAAGTAGGGTTGCTGAGGCTTAACCTGATGCTGAACACAGAGGCAACCAGGAGTGGGAGCTCACACCTCACTCCTGAGTCTTTCCCCAGTTTTGGCTTCATTGCCCAGCTGGGCATCTTCAGTAGATATTTTTTCCCTGCATTTTAGTATGAATGGATCACCACAACCTCGGTCCTGGAGTTTTTGGTTTGTTTTTTTTATTGCTAAATCCTTGCACAATATTGGTCACTGTCTGCCATGGCAGGCGATGGGGAAAGTGCCAGGTCTCAATATCCTGAAATAATCTGTTTCACTTCATACTTCATGTCCAGAGCTTGTTCTTCTGCCACAAATCCACCTCAGCTGAGGTGGGAACCAACTCTGTCCCCTCACCTTACGCTGACAGTGACTCAAGAATGCTCCCCCCTCACCCCAGCAGGTAAGATTGCCCTGAAACAGGTTGTTTTTTTCTTTTTTTTAGCATTTTGCCTCTGAAGAGCAGCCCTGTGATGGGATCAGCACTCTGAGACTGGGGGAATCCTCCCCACCACTGGCCATGTGGGAAAAGTCCCATGAAGTAATGAAACAATTTACCTCATAATTTGGGCCAAAATGTTTTGTTTTAGGCAACCAGCAAGGGTTGGCTGAGGGTTAAACTGGAGGCAGCCCCACCTTTTCTATTTCCAAGCGCACCCCAAGAGCAGGGAAGGGCAGTAGGCAGCGATGCTGAAAAGAACAGCTGTATGCCATCAGACTCAAGATAGAAACATGAAGCATGTGGACTAATTAAGTTCCCAAGTGGCAGTGTACAAAGTGTACAGACCAAACAGAACAGTGCCTTCTGCTTGTTTTGATCAGCTCTGTTTCTATCACTTTGATGAAAATAACTGCTTGATTTGTCGCTGGCTGTGGCTGCCGAGGGATCCCTCGCTGCCATCCCCGAGCCCAGGAGTGGCTGTGGCTGCCCCTGTCTGCAAGGGGGGCCCTCAGCAGCACCCAGTGCCAGGGGAAAAGCGTGAAAAATGCTCAGAACTTTTGAATTCAGTTTCTTGCTCTATTTTTTTTTTTCCAGCCAGATATAATATTAGACACTTTCACCCTAAATAGGATGAAGTGGGCATGCTCTGACCAGCTTAGCACAACAGGATGGACTTTAATTTTTTATTTTTCCTCCTCTGATGTCTTTCAGTCATTTCTTTTTTCCTTCAGGGGGCCCAGCAGAGTCTTGGTTAGGTCTGTCAGCTTGCTTCCTAACTGGTTTGTAGCCCTGGTAACTTTTGATGTAGACTGCATATGAGCCAGAATTCACCACACCCCCCACACCCTTCTGCCCCCCTTTTTTTCCTCAGACTTGTGAGTGGAAAACCACCTTAAGGATAAACACTAAGAGAAGAATTAATCTGAAAATCATCTTCCATGTGGAAAATTAATTTGTGATATTTCAAAGTCTCCCATGCTCCAGCAGGAGGCAGAAGGCACACTTTGGGGCAGTAATCCCGTGAGCTGCTCTAGCAAGTTCCAAGAAAGGCTCGGCTCAAGTGTGGCTTTGCAGCAGGTTATAAGTTGTAAAGCTTAGGGGGCTGTGACAGGTTTGAATTGTTTGCTTGTAATGGTGCTCAGCTAGAGACTGAAGGATGAAAATACTCAATATGGAGAGAGGCTCTTTTTTCTAAGTATAAGAGTCAGTTTTAAGTGTGCCTTGCTAAGCTGCTTCAACTCAAAGCATAGGACAGACTTTCTTTTACTCCAGTGAACTCTGGAATTTAAATTTAACTCTATTATAATTCCAGACTTGATCTCTCAGCTGAAACCTTGAGTTTTCAGAAGGGTGTATCATTGCTGGCTACTTCATGCCTGATCACCAGCAATCCAGTTATGACGAGATAAACACACTTTCTTTGCTGTGACCTTTTTTCTAAGGTGTTCCTGATTTAATCTTTTAACAGTCCTGTTTTTCAGTTTTTGAGATCTAAGTGCTCAACCCAAGCATTTTTAGCTTCAAACCACAAGTAACTGACTCCATGAAGGAGCTGTGGGTGAACAAAGCTACACCTTCATGCACAGGAGGCTGATGTCCCATTAGCTCTCAGGCCCTGGAACATACAAACACTTTGTTAAGGCTGCTGTGCTGTGGATTAATCAAGTCAAATATTGGTATTTTTTTACAGTAAGAGCCTAAATTGCTCAAGTATTTTGTCAGACCCAGCTAAGTCCTTAATAATTTTGTTTGATACTGTAGTACCTAAATTAGCAATAGTGTCAGCTCTTATTTGCTGTATTGGCCATTTACAATAGATTGATTTTTTTTTCCCCTCTTCCTTGTTTTCTTACTGCTGATGGAGTTCAGATGTCTAAGTTCTGCTTCTGAGCTTTTCAGGTAAGGAGACAAGAGTGTAGATGATATTTTTAGATGGATGTGTGTAATAATTCAAAGTCCAGTAGCATTTCATAGCTCTTTAATGACAGGTGAAGTGGTTTTCTCCCAAAATTGCAGAAGTGCAACTGGGATAAGAGAATCTGGCATTAATAAATTAATATTTGACATTAATAAATGAGAATCAGACATTACAGTGGTACTATGTCCTAGAGCTGTAGTGCCAAGTGAAAAATACAACACAGCCCTTGTTTTCTGGAAGATTTCACAGAAGTGTTTGGGTCTGCTGTGTAATCCTTGTTATCTGCCAGCGTGGAGGAATGGCCCAGCTTCCTCAACCAGAGTTTACAGCTACATGAGGTTCATTATGCTGGTAGTGAACGCGTTTATTTATGAAATTTTCAGAGATCATGATGCAGCATAAAGATCCCAAATCTGTTCTTCTAAATATTACCAAAACAGGCAACACTGGCAGGTGTTTCAGCATAGCAGTACAGTTCTGACAGCAGCCCAGTGCTGCATGTGTTTAAGGGATGGGATAAACTCCTGAGTGTCGAGAAGTTTCTTCCCAAAGCTTCTCAGCAGCCTTGACTGCCTTGAGGCATGCAGAAAACAGGTGGTCCTGTCCTCTCCAAAGCTCTCAGGCCTTTGTGCTGGGTGCTGGTCTCGCTGTTGGGATTCTGGTGATTATTTTGCTCTTATTGACTGCAGAGTATTTAGGCCTCTACTTTAGTTTGTGGCTGGTTTAGTCTCCTAGTATGGGTTGGGATTTCAGAGAGGGTGGAGGGCATTATTTTTTCTCTTGGGGAGCTCCTGAGTGTGTTCAAGCAAGATCCTGGGCAGTCAGAGGGTGCTGGCAGTGCTGCAGGGAGCGCAGGAGCAGCAGAAGCTGCAGCCTGGCCTGGGGAGCTGCAGTCCCTGTTGGCTGCAGCTCTCTAAGTCCTGGGGCTGGCTGAAACCATGCTTAGAAATAAGGCCCTGGCAGGTGAGGAATTTTCCTGATGTCTGTACACATCAAAAGTGGTAGAGAAGTGGCAGCTGCTGCTAGAGACGAGGGTGTAGTTTGTGACAGGATGTGGGCCTCTAAACTGGCACAACCCTGCATGAGAATCTGCTTCCTTTACCTTCCCATCTCTAGTCTGCTGCTACTGCTACACAGCTTTTACAAAACTAAAAAGGGCTTCTTCCACTTGATGCTGACAACTGTTTCCTTAAGAACGAGCTAATGCTTAATGACAATATTTATGGCGTTTTGACCAGACCTTATTTTGGGCTCACAAAGAAAGGGGCATAAGTACGGCTTATAGATGGTGTGCTTTTCAGTGTTTGGCCTACAAAACAAAGGGATCACACAGGATTTCACCTGGCTAATCCTTATGCCTCCAAACAGTTCTTTTCAGCAGCATCTGATAGGGAGCCTGAAGCTGGGGCCATGGTGTGGGACTTGGGGGAGTAGCAGCAAAGCAGGTGGGAAATGAATGTGATGCTGACAGACAGTTCTTAAAAATGTTCAACCTTTATGCACAGAAAAACACTAAAAAGTGAAATTTCTTTTGCTGGGAGTGATATAAATAACTATAATAATTGAGAACACATTGTTTTCTGTTAAACATTTTAATCCTGGCATTTTGGCCAATCAATAATGATGGTGAAACTAGAAATACTCACTTGAGTCATGTGAAATCTGTTGATCTCTAAGATCCTTACGGTTTTCTAAGGTAGACTGAGTCAGTGCCTTGACAGGGAGGGAATCTCACTGGAATATTGTTGAAAGCAGAGAGCAGAATCACAATGAGTGTCAGGAGCACTGAGGGTTCAGAGGAGTTGAATGCAGAGGGCAACAGTGACAGAGACTAAACTCCAAAAGGCAGAAATAAAAAGGTTAAGTCACACACACAACTTCATATAGTCAGAAGGTGCTATAGAAACCTGCCAAGTCTGTCAAAAAAAGCCTGTACTAACAATGGTATTTTTAGGCAGTATCATTCTCCTCAAAATCCACATTAATTCATGAGTTTTTTTTTTTTCCCCTGACATTCAAAATATCTGCTGGAAAACTTCTATTCTTTTGCAAGAGCCTGTCAGCCAAGGGGAAAGGACTGATGCTCTGAGGCTCCCATTCTCAAACCTGGCATATTTCAGGAGCCGTCTCTGAAAATTCAGTGCTCTTTGGTCAGAAGCATCCTTTTCATTTGTTTGGCTCCAGCAGCCCAGGTAGATTTTTTCATCTAATGTGTATTTGGATTGTATAGGCACAAAGGACAAAATATAACCATGTACTGAACCATCTTTCACCCTTGGTACTTGCAAACCTGCTCATTCTGCTGCTCAATAATGGCAGCAAAGACAGAGCCTTTACAATAAAATGGGCTCAGGTGTTTGTTTTGTTTTAACCACTTGAGAGGCATAAACTACATTTCCCATTTCTCCAGTATTTCAAGCTGCATTGACAGTTAGTAGGTTTGGATCTTTGCAAGAAACCAGAGGGGTCATTTGGATTGACCCACTGTGTGAGTGATTTGCTCTTTAATCTGGGTCCCCTTTTAGCTTGGTCTCTGCATCTTTCAAAGTGAGCTTCAAGCCATGCCATTGGTGGAGAAGGGCTTCCTCAAAATATAGTCTTTATAAAAGGTTTATTCAGTGCAAGCTTAGCTGGATAGAGATTGCTGTCAATTTAATGAAGATAGGCTAATGAGGATTGTCTCTTGGCTCCCTGCACCCTTTGGGCCAGAGAAGGTACACTGTGACTAGAGCTATTTGGGTTTCATCCACACATCTCTTCTTGCAGAGCCATCTTCTAAAACTCCATTATTCATTTCTTTCCAAGACAGGCATTGACGTGGTTTATGCCAAACTTAAGTTTTAGGTCAGGCAGAGCTTCACAAGCTTGAATAAATAAAAGCAAGGTAGACAAGATTTAGCTATTAAACCTCTCTGTGGCAATGCTTGGCTGCCTGGCAGAATCAGGATCACCTGGGCTCCACTGAGTAATAAGAGCTGACCTGCAGCTGTAGAGGTGCCACCTGGGCAGCAGAGTAATAGAGAGCCCTGGAGAAGCTTCTGTGACAGTGGAGGGCAGTTACAGGATTAGACACACAAAACCCCATCCAAACTCGCAGTAAAATCAAATGGCATCTTTCCTTCCACTGACAGAAGCTGGATCAGGCCTCCCATGAATTGTAATGAATAGTTATATTAATCCACTGCTATGTAGCTGTGAAAATCCTGCATCCCCTTCTCTGGGATGACGGTGCAAGGCTAAATCACCATGGATATTCGATTGCATTCTGGCTCATGTAGCTGTAAGAGCATTACCAGGCAGCATTTTATCTAAGACGAGTGCTCTCTACAGTACTCACAACAAATCTCAACTTATTTAAACTCCAGTGATTAAATGTTTTACAGACCCCTGCAACATCAGAAAACTGTGCAATAGGCATGGCTGCTTTCAATATGATCTCATAGGGATGTGATTACCATTTTGGCTCTCTTCTCACAGCCATTCAAGAGGACCTTCAAGGAAGTGTAACCCTTTCACTTACAGATTTTTTAGTATGCAAAACACTTGCTAGAGGGTAAAAGGCTCAAGTACAAAACCTATAACACCAGAGCCAAATAGCCAAACTGTTCGTATCTGTGCCGGTCTTGAGCACAATACAACAGTAAATGAGGCTAAAGCAGCTGTTTATGTTGTTTTGGAAAAATTCAGGCTCTAAACTGAAAATAAAAAGTCGTTCTATAGCAGAAGGTCTGGACTAAACACATTCCTCCTAGATGGTTGTGGTTAAGTGTTTGACACATGTTCTTGTGTTGGCACCAGTTATTGATAAAATTCTGTTGGAAAGGAGTAGCCAATATTGCAGTTTGTGCATAGTCCATTCACATCTAGTGGCTTAAAATGTAGTTCCTGCAGATTAACAGTGTGACCAAAGTTTTCATTTCCCTCCTTTTGGAGCAGGCACATTACAAATGCACATCAAAGCAAATGAGCTCTGTTCTGACTTACAGTCTGGGCATGTTCCTGACAAACCACATCTGATGAAGAGTCTTAAAGAAATAGCACAAGCAACACTGCCGGCAGCAAAACAACAAAAGGGCTGGCCCCTTCCACCAGTGAAGGGAGGCTGGTTAATCAAAGGGTTTTGTGCCAGGGAGAGGGACTGTGCACTTTATGTTGAAGCAATGCAGTCAAATGATACATATGCAATGACCTAGCTTGGCAGTGCTCGAGCAAATCACATTTAATTACATATCTTTTCCTCTCATGATATTCTTCTCAGTTCCACTGGAGTATGGGAAATCAATAACAAATGTTCATTTTGAATGTCTCTGTTCTCTAGCCTTGGACTAATTACGCACATTCCTTCTGTCCTTATAAGGACAGGGCAGCTCTTCACTTCAAATGAAAGAAAACACGAAAAGCAAACCTCCCTTCCCAGCGCTCAAAACAATTGGAATGTGAGTTCTGAACCAAATCTGCTCTTTCCTCTAGTGCTGTGTGGCACCTTCTGACAAGGTATGCCCGGCCTCCTCCCAGGGTTATTGGCACTTTTTGTATCTGTTTTGGTGCTGAGGAAATCACCTTTGATTTCATGATCAGAGTGAGCTGCTGAGCCAAATATCCACAAGGAACTGGGGCAGCTCTGTTTTATTGCTGGCTACTTGCTGTCATGGCCAAACCAAATAACATCTCTCATTGTGCAATTCCTTTATCTACAGCACAGGAATGGCCGTGTTTTTTCTAAATCCCTCTCGGTGACCTGTGAATGAAAAACACAGCCCATGCACCATCACTGTCATTATTAGTGAGGTGATGCTGGGGGTCGTGACACTCGTACTATGCAAAGTCACAGGTGAGAAACAAATAACCTCTTCAAATCAAGGGTGTGTTCAAGGCACTGTAGTTTAGGCCCTGGGGCCCGTTTTTAACAGGCTGCAATGAGATCTTGCTTGTTTTTTTACTGGGAACAAAATGTTTATACAGGTTTGGTGGAAATGGCAAAGATTTTCACATATTCATGGGGAAAGCAGTAGTATTTCTTTAAGGGGAAAAAAAAGAGCAAACTACAAGTTCCCCTGGTCTTGGCAAATCATGAGGCGTTTTTCATTTTGTAACATCAAAGTCGGCTCCTCTTCTTTGATGTCTTCGCATGCTGTTTAAGGTAAAGCATGAATGAAGAAATGTCAATCTGCAAGGTGTCCATGTAGTTTATGCTGAACACTGAAGAGGACTTGTAGATAAAAGGCAAACACAAGGTTTGATAATGAATGTCCAACAAGGAGGTGTGCATATCTAAAAGGAAACACTCAGCTGGAGAACAGCTCTGCAAACCTCAAAACTCTGCTTAGCCCAAGTTTAAGAGATTAAGAAAAAGTGGATTTTTAAAAAAGCGTGGAACCAAGACAGGAATTCTGTAAAAATCCTTGTTGTTCTATAAGAAACGAATGTTCTTTCATTGGCTTTACTTAACAATAATAAATGTGCCACCAACTGTGCTTAATTTGACAATGTGTAATTTTGAGAAGATACAGAGTTAATACTGGGAAAAGCATCAGAGAGGAAAGTCAAAACCAGCGCAGTGCATTTGGAAATTTATAGTGGCTGCTTTGTGGTCCCTAGTGTCTGAACACTAGCAAAAGCTGTATGCTGAATCAAACAAAGGAAAGTGTCAATTATTTAACTGGGTTTGTTCTGAGGATCTAGAAACTCTAACAGAGTGATAGTCACCTGGGGAGGCTGAGCAGAGCTGGGATGAAGGGGAAGGCACTTTCTGGACCCAAACCCCATAATTTTCAGGACCACGACATCCAGTGATGTTACTAGAAACTTAGCTGCAAAAGAGGGTGTTTCTACTCTATCTTCCAGCTGCTAGCATTAAATTTATGCTTCCTTTTCATTATTTCTGAAACTGTAAAAAGTTGGTTTGATGAACTGTGTGTGCTTTGCTTGATTTACTCACAGAGCAAGTGCACTGGGCACGCTGCCCTGGAAAAGGGAGCACCCACGGGGGCTGCGAGGGGAGCCCGGGCTCTGTGCCAGCCAGGCTTTTGCTGTGCTGAGACAGCTCTGCAGGGGTCCAGTCTGAAATACAGCAATGTCTTAATATTACCATCTGTCTGCTGCAAACAGGACTGAGACAGCATAATAGTTCAGATTGATGAACAGGGCATAGAAACCTTGCAGTGGTGCCTGTTGCAGTGGGCTGTATCTGAATAAGGAATGTGTATAGCTGAGTTCAGGCACAGCCAGGCTGCTTTTGTACGTATTGACTGGTATGACACTGAGTCTTTCTTGCCCATTAAGATCAGCTATACCTGTCAGAACATAGAAATGGCTAGATGTTTCAAGTTTGATAGTTAAAGTATGGATATCCACAGGAATCCAGGGAAGTAGGAGGTAAAACTGCATAGCTTCAGTCTCAAGGCATTTATATTCTCATCAGGCCTTTCTTCTGTCAGTTGAGAGTAACCACAAGAAAACAGTATGTACTTGCACTTTGAATATGGGGGAGAGACAGTCATAAACATTGAGTGACTTTTTCTGTTATGCCACATATTCAGAGCTGCTTAGCACTCCCTGGAAAATTTGTAGCCTTGGGATAATAACTTATAAAAGAGAAATGAGGGTATAATGCATGGGAACATTGACACCTTATCTGTTTCCATTCTTACATGAGGGACATCTTGTGAGAAGATAACAATATTATTAAAGAGAATGCCTACATTTTCTCTGGAAAGCTATCACTCTAAAGAATAATCTCTTGTATTTCTTGAATTTTTCTTCCTCCCTATTCTACTTAAACAAAATAATGTGGAGAGACAAAATAAGAAAATCTGGATAAAAGGGGACGTTTACTTCCTTCCAGATCTCCTTGCCAGATTCAAATTATTTTGACTGAAGAGGATTAGGTGTGGAAGAGGCTCGGGGAAAGTCCAAAATCTACATTGAGATATGTTTTTTTCTCAGTTAAGGTGGGACAAAAATAAAAAGAGATGATCTGTTTGTGAGTTCTATGAGCTGCCTATAGGACCTGCAAACCTACAGATCATGAATATGAGCAAAGGACATCTGGCCCAATTTTAAGTCTCAACTGCTAAATAATTCCTCTAAACTTGGAATTTTTTTCAGTGTTATCCTTAACCTGTGGATTTCATGTCCAATAAAGAAATGCCTTGGAAAGTTCAAGAATGGGAAAGCTTTCCTGCAGATGGTGTGCAACTGCACTACCCTGTGGAGAGCTCCTGGAAAAATTCCTACTGAATGTCATTGCACACAGAGAGAACCTCACTGAGCCAAAGCTTCAGGACCTTTTTAGAGTTTGAACAGAATATGAGAGCAAAAAAGAAGATCCTTGTGCAGCAGTGGTTACAGGAGCAGAACACCAAACATTGTATAGGAGCAGTGAAAGAGAGGGTGGGTTCTTCATTCTTGCATCAAGCTCTCACAGAGGTCTGTAATCACATCTCAGGCTCTCAGGTGTAGGGGAAATGCAGAAAATGTTTCTGCATTAATCTGACTGATTAGGCCAAAGAGGTGACCCACAGCAAGAGGAACAGCTGAAATAATGTGTCTGGTCATAAGATGGGGTGCAACATCTGAGACTTTCCAACTTGAGGTCCAAAAGGAATGCCTGAGGTCTCTTGCTGCCATTCAAAACTTAGGCTTAATTTGAAGTGCAATTGGATTGGATAGTTCTAAAAAATAATAACAATATCTAAGAAAAGAGATGGGAAAAATATTCCTGACACATTCCTAGTAGAGTGAGGGGTTTCCATTTACCCTCCAGTTCACCTTGGCTGCCTCTGGAGCAGGTGCCAGGGAAGCTGTCACAGAGTGAAACTGAGCCCAGCCCAGTAGAACTCTCTGGGCTGCTGAGCACACTCAATTCTGCTTGTTCACACAAACACTGAGCTGGAGCCAGACTGAATTAAGAATGATTTGAGGCTCTGAATGCAACCATCACACCTCTCATGGCATTGTGGATATTTTCTTCACTGACAGCCATGCTATTATGCTGAAGGATTTGATCCACTATTCACAGAAACTCTGGATTCAGCAGACAAGAACATCAACCTTAGTATTGCATTTGCAGGAGAAAATTTTAATTCAGATTACTATTGTTGTTTTCCTAAAGAATTGCAGTTACATAGAACTCCCGTCTGAAACTGACACTATTTTGTCAAATTAAGCCCCATTCTTATACAGTCTTCATCTTTTTGGTTGAAGAGTTATGAGGAACACCTGCATTCACTTTATTTATCTAGTGTATATCCAAATATTTGCTGGGAAATATAACTTTTGAGAAGAGAGATTAGCTTTCAAGCTCTGAGTCTTTTAAATGTCATCTCTGTGAAAACTACTGACAGTCAGTAGGTGGAGAGTTACTATTGTCTGACAATGATATTCATAGGGAGCAACTTCAAAATGCAACACAGAAGAAAAGAATTTCAGGGCTCTCAAAAGACTTTGGAAGTAAGAAAGTTTTACCCCTCAACACTTGTGCAGAAGGAACTGTATTTGTTCTAGGAGGCTCAATCACCTCATTTTGTTATGATTCTCTCTCACTTCAATTTCTTTAGACAAAGGGAATTGAAATAGGACTGGCAAGTAAGGGGGGTGATGTTGGCATTTGAATGTTTAAAAGTAGAGGAACCATTAATTAGTTCAAAGTGTACTGCCCTCAGACTGCAGTATGCTTCAAGGGGGTGCACACTGCTTCAGCCTACAGCGGGGATGATGATGATGATGATGATGAGTTTTTTTGTATCATGTGCTCTGTAGTTGGGTCTAAAAGCCCTATTCAGCTTCAGTTGTGTGAGGCACTTCATACAAATCTTATGCAAAGATAATCCCTGCTTAGTAGAGCAGATCTGTTACAGAATCTGAGTTCTGTCATACTAGAGCTCTGCAGTTCAGGGTTGCTGTCACAGGAAGGCAGATATCATTGCAGTAGCAAAAAAAGTGAGGGTCTTACATTTTCTGACACTAGAAGGTATGTGACAACTGAAGCCTCCCCCCCAATTTTGAAACTTCCCATTCCTTTAATCCCTTTTATATAATTTTTGAATTTTTTAGGTTTAAGAGCTTTGATCTGTTTTGTCCCTAGAGAACAGCCCCAGTTTTGTTCTGTCCCTCCTCTTGTTCCTCTTGTCTGCTTCACACTCCTCTGTATTTATATCTGCCTCCTTGTTTAGCACAGTGCCACATGTTGTGCTTCCTGAACCTGCAACTTCCCTCCATGCACAAAAGCATGGCTGTTGACAGAATGTACAGTCTGTCCCCTTTCCCAGCTCCCTGAAACCTGCAGCAGCTCCAGTGCAGTCCCCTCCTGGGGACTCTCTGAAGGGGAACCAGCTCCTGGCTCACCCACTGCATGTTGGTTTGCTGCTCTCCTGGGACTGGAGGGCTCCTTGGATCCAGCTCTCTCCTGTAGGGCAGAAAACTCCCACAGCACTTGACAAGCAGTGACTGGTAACAATGAGAAGAGTCTTCAAAGAGTTATATTTACATGTAAAAAGACACAGGGACATTTATGCATACCAGATGGCCCAAAGCAGGTGGATATTATGATGTAGCTGTGGATTACTGTAATGCCAGAGGAGGAGAGGGATGTTGTTACTAAAACAGCACCTCAGGGTCCTAACCTGGGCTGTGTTGTGACTCCTGTTTTACTGGCACTGTACAAATGTATCATGTCAATCACTGACACGAGGAAATCACAATCTAGATAGACAAGATAATTGCAGACTGCAGTGGATACAGGAAGACTTTCAAAGGTCCTGCAGTCTGCCAGAGCTGGGACTCCAGCTCAAGGCATCTTAATACAAACTGAGCCTCTTGGTCATTACTCCTTGTTGCTGTTGTCTAAACTGACTGGTTTGTTTATTCACTCTGCATCCTGCAGATCCTTTAGGCTGCAACCCCCAGCTCTTTCTGTAAACAAAGGGATCATTAGGAGCCAAGCACCTTAAAGGCTCTGTATTCATTCTAAAGAATTTTACCATTGGAAAAGCAATTAAAAAGAAGGTCTCCAGAAGGGGCTGATCACTGTTGCAGCAGTGAAGGTACAAAATGTTGTGTTTATATCATATATTTGGTGCAGCTACAAGCTTTTTGTCACCCATTGCACCACCAAATGCACTGAACCCATGGGATGCTGCAGGTTGTACTAATGCCCAGAGACCATTCACACTGTAGCTGAGACTATGCCTGAAGACCACAATAAATTTCAGACTCCACCTGGGTGCTTCTATCTGAGGTTACTCAAATGGTGACTAAGTGAAATATTCAAAGAGCTTTGGAGGGGATCCTGGGATAAACAGAACAGTGAGTGCAGAGTGGGCAAGAGTTTCTGGAAAAGGAAGTTCTGCCCCTGACCTGTATCAGTTCAATGAGGTGTCAATAAACATGTGCACATCAATGTTTCTATTTTCAAAGGACCTTTTTGAACATTACACACAAAAGACTATTGAAGAAACTATGTTGCAAAAATGTTAGTGGACAGTTTATTTTACTGACAACTGGCTAAGATACAGGAAATAAAGGGTTGAGCTTAAAAGTCACTTCTCCATTGATGGAGACAGAATACTGGTCTAGGTGCACCACTGGCCTAGTCCAGTATTTCTTATATTTTCATGGTCAGTCACGGTCTCTTTTCCAGAATAAGTTTGAAAAGTGGCTATGTGAAAGTCTTCTGCATTACCCAAAAGCAACTGAGAGTATTCTCTCTGTGTTTAGTCAGGAGGGATTTGAAAGGAGTGGTATGTACATTATGGAAAACTACAAAGAGGCAACTTTGGGCCATCCTTGTTAGCCTAACTTAGAAACTCCAGAAGTAAATCCTGAATTCCTGAAGGATCTGGATGTCACTGTCTTGATCTCAGAGCACTTGGCAGCTAATTTACTTGTGGAGAGACAATTCATTTTTACTGTTCCTGAATTTTGGTTTAAAACTGCATTAGCAGTTTATAGTGTAGCTTTTTTAACACTATATTCATTGAATGCCTTACTGAAGAAATAAAGGGCAAATGAGCTGTTGGAGACCCAAAAGGGATGATAGTAATTTTCAGTTTATTATGAGGAGAAAATACATCTGGAGTGATCAAAGCTAAAAGCTTTGCCCTCTGGAGCCAAAGCAGCCCCTATGATGAGCAGGCATCTTGTGGCACACCTGGAGGTGAGCCATGGGTCGGATGCCTGAGTATTTCAAATTTTCCATTTAGAGGAGGGGAGTGAAAATGAGAGCAAAGCCAAAGGAGGGGCAGGAGCTGAAAGGAAATAGAACAGTGATTAAAACAGACCGAAGAATCCCATCCCCAGCCAGCACAACTTTGCTGCTGGGTCTCACATGCTGCCACAAGTTTTCAAAAGCAGCAACAACTTTGTCTCACTACAGAAGGAATAAAACAAACTTTAGCTCCTGCTAAGTGTCTGTCCTGGAACAAAAATTTTCAGTGTCAGTCAAGCTGGTTCCTTTTTTTTGACAGAAGAAAGAATTTACCAACATGTTATAGAAGAGGGGAAGCAATATAGAATCTGCTTCTTTGTAATCTGAGGTACTGGGAATTGTAGTTTGAGTATGTTACCCTCCTAAAATGGGAGCCTGGAAGACAAGCAGAACAGGAGCACACAGTTTTGTGGCTCCAAGGCAGCTGGAATTGTGCATGAAATGTATTCCTTCAGGGAACCTTGAGCCCCAAGTGATCAGATATCTCATCATATCATGAGTAAAGAGAATATCCTAAATGACCTGACTAGAAGAATGGGACATCCAGAGCTGTGGCAATAGTTCTCTGAAATTATAGGAGACATTTGAATTGAAGATTTGAAATTGAAGAAAGTATTTGCTACCACAAAATGGCAGTGAAAGCAAAGACAAGAAGACAGCTTTATTTGTGAGAATTAGAGGTCTTTGTGTTCTTGATGTATTTAAAAGTTCTTATGTAAATTCAAGCAGAGGAGGCATTCTGTGAGCCCTTAGTACAAAACCAGGATAATACTACATTCCTTGTAAAAGATGCATGAGTGTCATTTAAGCTCCTTCAGGTCCAGCAGAGAAAAAACTACAATAGTGAAGAGGAGTGATGGGATTAGAGAATAGCTGCTCTGGATGATGAACCTCTAAAAGAACTCTTTTTCAACAGCTTCATTCCCTGAGGTGTGTCAAACCAGGCACCTGAGGTATGGCCTGATGAGAGTCCAGAAGATGGGCAGCTATTTATGGGGCTGAGATCAAATCAGAAGTGTGCTGTCAGGGGGGTTTGGGCTGGCAGGAAGGACTGCCATGCTGCACAGACCCTGTGCTGTGCTGGACTCCTCGTGGCTGTGCTGTGGAGGGTCATGGCTGAGGATGGACAGATCCCCAGATCACTTGGGGCTTAGGAACTCTAGACTGGAGTGAAAAACAGCCTGACCACCCACTGCAGGTGTTCCTGCAGGAAGCAGGAGTGCTGGGAGCTAAATAAGTGACAATGACAGTAACTGGGCTTTTCCATACTGGACAAGATGATACTTGTGTCTCATCAGTGCTAACAGCACTTCTGGTTTGCTGCACTTCTTCTGCCTCTCAGTGCCTGAAAGGAGACTGATGAGAGCCAAGCAGGCCTGTTCTGGTGTTTTTAATCCTTTGATTCTTCTTCTTTTCATTCTGCAAATGCCCTATGAAAGAAAAGGGAATATCCATTCAACTTGAGGCCTCGAAACTAGGGGAGGCATTTGACTAATGTGTCATAATATAAGTTCCAGTTTAAGCCACAGAAGAAGCCTAAAATGAGGCCAGAGTGTTCAAAAAAAGCTTTGGAGATGGTTTTTTTCTTTAGATGTGTTGAAACTTGACATTAAAGATGCTCCTAATTCTTCAAGTACAGTCAATGTAGACTTCCAAATCATTTGGCTCTTTTCATGCTGAATTACTGCCACATGAAGTGGAAACCAGTGAATAACTCTCTTCCTTTACTCTGCTCTTGTTAAGCCTCCCTCACCCCCCTCGCCTTGGTGTAAGGAATACAGAACTAAAGATTCATCAGGTCTAATGAAGTCTTGCCCTTTACAGATCCAAATTCACCTCTTTTTTCCCTTCTCTCTGAAGCTCTTCTTGGTAAAACAACTGAGCTGAATTAGGTTCTATTTTAAAATGGTCTGCCACTGACAGCCTCAGTTCTACAAGCAGTTGAAAATGGCTGGCAAACCTTTAGACAAACAGCATGCAAAACATCACACAAAGCCCAGGGAAGAAATGGCTTTAGATGTAGGGATAATAAAAGAGTGAATACAATTTTAAGATAAAATATAAGTGATTAAGTTAATGATGGATAATTTCACCAGTTTGAAAACTATAATTAATAGGAATTAATTGTATATTTAGACATTTAGCATAACTCCACTAAAAACACTACATCAAACATAACGATATTGGAAGCCTATATAATGAAGAAATGATCCAGATGTTCATAAAAGCTTATAAAGCTTTAGAAAAAAAGGGGCTGCATGAAGAAGTTCTAATGATAAAAAGATGCCACTTGCTGTTCTGCTCTTCTTTTAAATACATCCTTTCTGAAATAATGATTATCATTTGCACTTTCATCTTAAGTGAAATAGCATATGGCTTTGGCTGATTAAAGCCCCCTCCTGGTATTAATCAGCATCTTAGTATCATGTTTCTAATGGAGGCAGCAGTTGCCCTGCTGATATTGTAAGCTTTTTAACAACATCTAAAGTCTGCAGATCACTGCTGCTGGCAAGAAATAGCTTTGAGCCTCCTATGTACAAGAGCACTGCAAAGATGTCACTTACAGGTGCAATTTATATGAGCTCCTACAACACATAGTATTTGAAGCATTTGCTGAAACTTGAAGTTTAATAATTACCTTTAATAAGTAGTTACCAGTTTTTAAAAGAAAATCAGAGAACTTTTGGGCCTGGTAACATTTTGCATAGAGACATCTTGGAACCAGGGAACACATGCTGCAGGGAAGGGTTTGTGTGTTTTTGAGCTTCTATAAACCATAAAGTCTGTTTGTGTGGCTGCTGCTCTGGGCTGAGCCCTGCCCAGCAGTGAGTGAGTGAGTGAGTGTCAGCTCACAAGCTGACCTGACAGCTGTGGCACAGCCCATGCAGAAATGGCCACCCCAAGGGCTAAACTGGGCTGTAGGTTTGTCACCTCATCAGGGAAATCCCAAGGGAGATCTGCAGGCAGAGCTGGGGGAGCGCAGTAGCTCACACGGCCACCCTGGTGTGGTTCCTCGCCTCTGGAAGCCCCTGCTCCTACAACAGCAGGCTGGGGAAGCACAGAGAGTCTCAGCTGTGGGATTTGAGGGCGATGGCACTTTTCTCTAACACAGAAACATGTGGAGATGGGGACAGGGTTTGTTCTAGTTTGTCAGGGGCTGTGGTGGTCCCAGCTGGGCTGTAAGGCAGGAGTGAAGCCTGGAGAGAAGTGCACTCTCTGCCATGCTTCCTGCCCCTGCCTGGTGTCTCTGGAGGCTTGTTCTCACTGTGCCACTGGGATTTAAACATGCTCAGTGGTACCACTGTACCACTGAGATTTAACCATGTCCTCCCATGTAGATCCCAAACTTGTTTTAATTTTTTTCTGCTGGATGGCAAACCAAGGAAATGAGCAGAAAACAGGGAGAAAAGTGCTGTTAGCAAAAGAGGTTTAATAACTTATTGTACAGAGCTTGTCAAGGGAGGAATGTCCTGGAAAGGCTGACAGGCCAGGCAGATCTCCAGCATCACTTTTGCTAAGCATGAGGCAGCTCTCAAGGGTTGCTGTCTTGTGTATTTTAGTGATAATAGCCTACCCGTATGGACACTTTCCCAGAGCTGGTATTCCTGCTTTAGCGCCTGGGAATGCTGTTGGACACTGCTTCCATTTGCTCTTTGATGTAGCTACCCTAGGGCATTGTAGATCCACAAAATCCTACAGCCCTCCACCCCTTTTTTGTGGATTGCTGTATTAGAAAAGCCGAGCGTGCAATGCTTAATTCTGTCGTACAAATGAATTTTAGCAAGGCAATATTATCATAACTCCATTGTTGTCACTTTCTCCTTCATAAGCTCCCATCTTTCTTTCCTCATCATGGTAAGATGTTAATCTAACAACTTCTTATACGCCTGGACAAATAGACCCTGCTTTACTAAACTAGTGCTTTGTCCATGTCTTTTGAAGCTCTCTGGCTATCACCATCCACCATGTTCCTGACTATTATCTATCATCACTCACAGGAGACTTGGATGTTTTGCCTTGTGTTCCATTTATCTTACACATTTTTCTGGTAGCACATTCCAAAGGCCATGCTTTTCTGCTGCTTCTGTTCCACGCGTTAATTTGAATTTTGAATCTTTGACAGGTGTGTTCAAAGTAGAGTTTTTTCAATTCTAAATAAATAAATTAAAAATAGAGTTATTTTCTTACTTACATTCTTGATTTTTGAAGTAATCTCTCTGATTTTTAATGTATCATTTTCCTAAACTCATTTTGTTTTACAATCAACTTTTATTAGAAACTGGTCTCTAGGATCTATTTATTTTTTACACCCCTGAGTGTGTTTTCTTGAATGAGAATATTTTTACATCTTTATAAATATTTGCCTTGTTGATAATCATTGACCATCTAAATACTTCAAACTATTTAGAATGCTAGGGCATATGAAGCATGCCTTGAATACATAAGGCAAATTAGGAAAACAATTTAATCTCTTTTTCTAAGTCAGAATTGGTGGTGTGAGGGCCAGTTTATTCCCTAAAGAGCTCCTTTTTTTTTTTTTTTTGGTTTTATGACTTTTTATTTAGTTATTTGCCATCTGTAACTTGTTTCTGTCCTATTTCTTTATTGGCTATTGATGAGGTCAAGATGGTGATTTGGCAGTGGCTGCTGACCACCTGTTCCTCAGCCCTTTTGCCCACATGGCTGCCACCCCCTCCCTCAGCGGCAGCAGAGCCTGCCCCTGGCCAGGGGCTCAGTTGTAATCCATTTCCTTACAAGCCACAAGGAAGCCCCTTCTGCCACGGCTCCATCGCTGCCAGCAGCTGGCCTGAGATCCCCCCTGGCACGAGGATGTTCCAAAACAACCGCTCTCAAAGGCAGCGCAAATTTCCGTCAGCCTTCCCATAAGTGACAGGAGAATCGACTTCCTGCTTTAAAAGAACCACTGACATTGTGTTCCACTTAGCAACCAACCACACATGCCTCTTTGCAAAATTTCCCCTTTGATCACTGCAGTTGCCTTCATTTTTCTTCCCCACTAATTTGGCATTGCTGGGTTAAAAGAGGAGAAGAAGGAGTTGCCACTGGCTGTGCCTCTCAGGATGTGAGCAGCAGCTACTGCCCTGAGGAGGGGGATCTGTGTCTGAGAAATGGAAAACCAGGACCACATTTCTCCCAGCTTTCTGCAAGAGAACCTTAGTGGCACCACCACTGAGTTTCTAGCAGCTGTGTGCATTTTCTACTGGTGGAAATTACAGTTTGGGCACAGAAAATACAATTGTCTCGTAATTTCCTTTCCCTCCCCCCTTTTAATGAGAAAGTACTATTCTTAGTGATTTTACAGTGACATCTACAAACTTACATACAAAACATCACCACACTGTGCTAAGTGCTGTCAAATGAGCAGGGTGGGTTTCTTCCAGTGTCATATATTTGCTTACAAGTCTGTAATTCAGCAGCTGAATTCCACACAGAGCTGCTTCTACTGAGGGAGCAGAGCTGAAACCCAAGCTTCAGGCATGTTTTTGTCCAAGTACTTCGTAGTTCCTTTCTGAATACTTCTCACTCCAGTCTTAATATTTGTCTGATATCAGGAATAAACTTGAGGGAATAAACATGCCTAATAGTAGAAGAAGTGCTTGCAGAGAGCTTCAGCTTTGGGCAGTGTTGGTTTCCTTGGGGGCTGTTTACCACCTGAACCTCTGGACGTGTCAGCTGAAGCCCCTAGGATCAAAAAGGGCAGAAAGACTGCACATTTTCAGTAATGAAATGGAAGGGCTTTGCTTTAAACTGCATTTGCCTGTGGTAATGTCTGCTACTCACATTTTTTTGGATTTCTCATAATTTCTTCAGATTCATAAATGTTTGACTAATAATGTACACAATGGTCCTGTCAGTCTTAGTGCAGAGCCTGCATAGCTATAAATTGCATGACTTGACAATTATCATGCAATTTGGGGTTGTGGGAGCTGTAAACATTATAATAATCTGATTTAAATACTCAGTGCTCCAACAAATTAGGCATGATTACAGTGAGTTGAGTTCTCCCTTGAATGCAAATGCAGCTTCATCCAACTCCAACAGCAATTCCATAAAAGTACACAGAGAGAGCATGTGGCTCATAAAGTGTTTTTAAAAAGGAAAATGTTGTATATATTAATGAACACAAAATAAAACCTAGGGGGAAATATAAATATACTTTGTGATGCTTATCTCAGGGATAATTGTTTAGATTTTTACATCTGGAACAGCTAGCATTTCAAAAGCTAAATATTTGATTTATACAGTTTATTTTATTTATATTAGGCATTCTCCACGTGTCTGAAATTTATCCCTTTGCTCTGGATGTGCATCACTTGCACCCTTATCTCGGCCACTGCAGCTGCAGTGCCACACAGGCCTTGCATGGCTCCTGTGCAGGCAGGAGCTCGGTGTGTCCCCCTTGTCCATCACCTGGGCTCCTGCAGTGTGCAGCAGCTCCAACTGCAGCTTGCTAACCCCAGACCTAGCTCAAAGTAAGAGCAGAAACCAGTTCATTTGCCAAAAGATGCCGTTTCTAAGACAAGAAAAAGCAGATGGAAGGGGAAAGGCAGGGAATAAAGAGGAGGAATGAGAGTATTGATCTGTGCAACTGTGCACACCACAGCGTGCTGTGTTTAGCTGTCTCCTTCCCAGTGTGTGAGGGCTGTGGAGAGGAACCTTCACACAGGCTGGCTTCATTTTACACTGGGAGAGTTGGCTCAAAACTGAAGGCATGTGAAGGATAAAATTGCCACTTGGGCTTCAGAGGTAAAAGTGCCTGTGGGTAGCTAGGAGTGCCTGTCTAGAGATGAGGGAGAAGCACAGATGGAGTTTTAAACATCCGAGTGCTACCCTCTCAGCTTTTTTAATTGTTGTGTGTTGGAATCCTACAGGGGAATGCAGAGCACATCCCGAAGCAGTGATGCACCACGGGCTGCTCATGAAATGCCAGGAAGAGCTCTGTGCTGTGGCTGACAGCTGAACCCCTGGAGGACAAGAACGGGGTACCTTGTCATCCTGGCAGAGAAGGGCCATCACCATGAGCATTATAAAAGTACAGCTGAGAGGGGGACAGCCCAGGGTACTACTGTAGATGGTAGAGAGCTGCCACTGGAAATCAGAATAGTTCCAAAGACACCCATTTCCTGCCCTCTCTGTGCATACACAGCCTCGTGACTTTCCTCCCTTGCCCTGTCTCCTTTGGAATTCCCTGGCTGGATGGACAGGCCATGGGCTGTCCCTCTGCAGCTGCTGCTGCAGGTCTCAGAGCACTGCTGGGGGACACTGGTGGCCCGTGCTGGCCAGCCCAGCGTGGTGGGTTCCAGAGCAGCACAGGCAGCCCTGCAGCCCCAGAGCTGGCCCGTCACAGCCTGCCAGCTGCCATGCCAGCGGACCACAGCCACTAAAATGAGTGAAGCATCAGCCCCTTGCATATCTGCTAAAAGCAGGAACATTTGCAGTGATCAGTCAGCAGTTTATTGGCTAAGATCAACAACTGAGATAACTACAAATAAGTGGCTTTGCAGCCTTTTTCTTCTAGCATGTCTTTTGCAATCAGTATGAATTATTACAGTGGGTTTCAAGACGTACAAAGAAAGTTCAGCTAACAAGCAAATAGATATAAAAGGAAAGGATAAAGGGAAAGCCAATGTTAATGGCTTTTCCTTACCAAAGACAGCTGGAGTTCATAACTGTATTACTATTAGTCTGCACAGTGTCATTGTCAGTCTGAAGACAAAAAAAATCAATGTGCTGTTTTCTTTTTTCCTTGAGAAGAGAAGAATGCAAGAACCAGATTAGGATAGATGAGTTCAAATATCTGGTCTGATGGCAAATTACACTGGGATCAGAGAAATGAAAATGCTGTATGCACTCTAATCAGAAATTCCACACTTACTAGAACTCCTGTAGTGCTGTTGTTCTCTTCTGGGATTCTGTGGTCCTCAGTGCTGTCCTGACTGTCCATTTCTCTTAGGACAGGGTTTCAAGAGTGAAATCTCATGGGGAGATTGGCCCCATTTTAGCCAGGATATTTTGTGCCATAACTGGAACTGCTTTCATTATTTAGAGGCAGTGTTCAAACAGTCTTTAAGAAAAAACCCGGTACTAAACTGGTTCTTGGCCATGACCAACATCCCAACACAACCCAAGGGGGAACTCAGCTGGTGACAGTATGTATCAGAGAATGGTGAAAAAACCAAATTCCCAGTGATGACCTATTAAAAACAATTTTTTTTCCCTACAAGTAGGGACTTTTTGACCAGATTCGAGCATGGATAATGCTGCTGTTAACGCCCCCCCCTCCCTGACCCAGCCATTTCTTGCTTCTCTTGCTGCCCAAAAGAGCTACAGAGCTACAGTCATGTCCCACTGAAGAGCTGATGTACACGGTCTCTAAAAGCACCATTCCAATAGTTCCTGAAATCCAGCATTTACAAGTCTTGCAAGTCAAATAGAAGCCTCACAGCATTTTATTTTTAAAGCTTTGGTTCCTCAGCTAAATGCTCAGGTGAAAATCTTAGCTTTCCTAAAGTAAACACTTTATTTTATGTAGATGGATATAGAGAAAAAAAAAAGACTATATAAAATTTTATGGGATCAGGAAGTATCAGGCTCAGAAGAAACTGAAATCTATTATATTTTTTAGAACACTCCTGAAATGACCTAATGGCATTTAATTCTTGGTTTTGCATACTGAAAGTATAGAAACTGAAAATTATTTCTTTGTACACTATTACATGAGATAGCTCTGTTTGAATCCACTTTAATTAAATGATTTGATGAGCCACGACTGCAAAAAGATAAATTGTTTTATTGCTTGATAAATAAATTATGAGATGGAAATATAAGATATTCCTTCTCTGAGAGTTAGTTAAGAAATACCTGATTGCATGCAATTTAGAAAGTGGATAATTTAATTTTTTATTAATGCACATACTTCTTGTCCTAACATAAATCCAAAGGAGGAGAGGGGAAAAAAAAAGGTGACTTTTCAGTATTTTTCCCACATTTAAGAAAAGACCCCAGAATCTCTTGACAACGTAGTGACTGGCCCTAGAGGGGAAAGAAATGGCATGTTCTGGGAAGGCCTTAGAAGAATCCTTCCCACGACAGACTGAGACTCCTTGGGCTTGTCTGGCCCTTCCCAGAGTTTGCTTAGCACGGTCTTGGGACTGGTCCTCACTTTTGGATGATGCATCCTTGGTCTTGGCCCTCAAGCTGTGCTGTGCTGCTGTCTGGTCCTGAGACTCTGAATTTCCCAACCTCGTCAACTGGCAGTGGAATCAGCACTGATCTTATTATCTGTGCTTTTCCAGTTCTATTTGTGGATAGAAATTAAAATAAAAGAAAGAAAACTTCTAAAAGGCTTCTAAAGGCTTCTAAAACACCTACTGCCACCTAGTGTCACACCGAACCCAGAAAATCCCACACGGCAGCTCCAACCCTTCCCACTGGAAAAATCCTCCACAGTAAATCCAATTTCCATTGATTTCAATTGGCACTGACTTCCTCAGACATTAATGTTACAGCTTGCATAGCAAAACCTGTGTGTTTTCCACCGCTATTTCCGGGGAAATTGTTACACATAGGAGATTGGAGAATTTGTGTGTGTGCCTTGATATGATGACAGAGAGTTTAATTCCATCCTGCAGAGGTGGACATGACTTGGCAGCCTGTGGCAGTGGTGTTGCAGGTGAAGAAATGTGTCTACCTGCTCTTTTATCAGTTTCAAAAAGCTGCCTCTCAGCAACATAAAACCTTTTTAAATGTGTTTGCCATACTGTGTTAAATACCACCATTCATTTTAGCATATTTTAAAGCACTAAGTATTTTACACCTGATTTTCTTATGGTGGAAAATCCTTAAAGTAAAGCTTAACACGAGGAATTTGTGATGCAGCATTCTGTTCAGAATGATACAACTCCTAATGATCCTTCACATTGAATAAAATCTATTATGAGGCAAGGCACACCAGAAAATATTAATTACACTTCTTGGTGCTTGTGGCAATAATTTTGATTGAAATGAATTGCATCATTTATTAATATGAGGCTTGATACACTGTGTGGTGTTAAATATCCTTTCTACAAGACAAAAGCTCAGTCAGAACAGTATTATCACCATTCACCTCTTAAGGCTGGATGCTGAAAGCAAAGTAAGATTATCTCTGTCTGGTTTGAGGTTTTATTAGCAATGGAATCCACAGAGATTCCTGCAAGTACTTTAGGCTCAACTAGTGCCTGTTCTCTGAGGTCCTCAGTGGTCTCAGAAATTAAGTAATCCTCCTAATATTTCTCTGTTAACTTGGTGTATATTATAGAATATATTTTGTATACTCTTGAACAAGGTGGAAAACCTGGCACTGACAGCACGTGCATGTGTGATCATGGGGACAGCTCTTTGAAGCAGGTATTTTGTTGCTGTGTTAGCTGTAGAGTGAGCCCCAGAGTCCAAAATTCTTCTCTGTGTGCCTGTCTTGGATCAGCACTCTTCCCCAATTACTGTAGGATTTAGGAAATGAAAGGAAATGGGGCACTAATAGTCATGACTGTGAAAATAGCAGGAGTTGTCAAGCACCATGAGTGAACACTCCTCAGAGCACTGCACAGTAATGGCCAACACGACCCAGGCACATTCTAGAGCAGCTTATGACCTCTCCATTCATAAAAAGGTAAAGTGACTAAAGCAGATGAAGTTAAGGAATGTTTGAATATCATCATCTTTGATCATCAGCAGATCTGGGAAAGTTTAGAACTGCAAACTGAGATTATTTTCTTGCAAAGGGCATGAAAACTGGCAGAGCTCCCGATGCAGTAAAAGGCTGTGCAGCCCTTGGGTTTTCAGCACATGAAATTCAACGCATACTCAGTCTTTTCTGGATTGGCGCAATGGCACTGAGAGGTTAAAGGACTATTCACAAACTCTTCCTTCTTCAACCCTTTGAAAAAGTGAAATATATTTTCTCTTACACAACATTTTGATTGATACTCCACATAATGTCCTGCAAAATCTTGCTGGTATTGCTCACCAGACTGTCATAATCTGACCCCCTGTATTAGTCTTACACAGACATTAACAAGACTTTTGCAGCTGGAAGAGACAGGTGCATTTGAGGTTAATGCTGAATTTATTGCCTCATTGTCTTTCCAAGTCTACCAGTAGGAAAAGAGCAGTAAAGACATATCTATTCTGTTTTTCTTCACTAAAAATAACTCTCAGTTTTAAACAATTTTTTTTTCCATCCTGAGGGTACAATGTGAGACAGTCTTGAAATATTTCAGAACTTACTGAACAAATATGTCCTTACTCTACCCTTCAAAACATCCACAAATATTTTAACCCCCTGTGTTTTTCTTGACATATCTTGGCGTACTCACATACGCACACAGGAAGTTTAACAAATTATCTTTATTTCTGTGAGCTCCATTGTAAACAAGGTAATCACACTGCTGGTGATTCAGATTATCCTGATTTCTGGATACAGTCTAGCACCACATTACACACAAAAAGAGAATGTCTGAAAATCTGTATGGATGGATCCAAATTTTTCAGCTGCAGGTGATACTAAGCTTTAAAAGAGAATAAAAATCTGTGTACACAGGTAGAGCTAATCACAGTGTCTGTAAGGCATTTCCTGGCAGCCTGGCAAACAAAAATACAATTATGGGATGAGTATTTTCTGCTAAGATGCAAAGTTAAAACCAGCCTGAAAACTTGCTTATAAAATTGAATGGCTGTCTTTCTTGCCTATTGTGTGGAATAAAGTGCATTAGTATTAGTTTTATTTTGCACCACTATTATTATATTGCACATGATGCTTGAACAGATGTCATAGAGTCATCAGTCGTAACACTTTACACCTTGTATGTGTTGCTGAAAATTTCTGAGTTTAAATTTTCAGTAAGCCTGAGGAATCAAAACTGGGTAGGCCACAACAGTCATGAGGTTTTGTTTCAGGAGATCTAGAAGAGTATTGTTGGGCTCCCCATGAGTTTTTTCTGGAGTTTATGTTCTGCCTAACAAGGAGGAGGAATTTAAATGAACCCTTTCCCTTTTTCCTTTATTTTTTTTTTTTTCTTTTTATTGAAAGCTGAGACAAATAAGCAAAAAACTGAAGCTTTAAATAACTAAAATGTCATAGGATAAGTACTGGACTATGTGGACATGACAGCACTAAGTCAAACAGGCTTGCTATTGTTTTGTACAGACATCTCCCTATTTTTTAAATTTTTTTTTTTAAATAAGGGCCAGACTGTGTTTTGCACATCCAAACCCATATTGAATAGTGGGGAAAGATCCATCAAATCATTTCCATTCTTTCCTGTAGTCAGAGTTACAAAGGGAAACCAAAAGATGTTATAAGAGTGTCAAGTGGTTTTGCTTGTTTTGCAGTGTTGTGGTCATTGACAGCCCATGGTCAAAGAGAGGTACAGAGGAGCCCTTAGGGTGCCTGCTGTAGTTCAGTCTCTTTCCCTGATTTCAGAGTGCATTTTTACTTCAAAACAAGAATTTAAAAGCCTCAAAACAGCTAAGATGTTTTTTGGAGAGCAGTCCTAAGTGTCTAACTCCTAGCTTGGACATGGGTATGCCCAGTACTGGCTGTGCCTGGTGAACATGTGCTGTGGGAGGGAGAAGGAATCATCCAAGCACCTGGGAGAGTCCAGTTCTGACAATGTTTGGGAATAGCAATTTCCCATTTTGATTTGTGCTTGAGTTTTAAATTAATCAGTATTAATTATGGCTTGGACAATTCAGCTCTGCACAGGAGCAATCTTAAAAAAATGTCCTCTTTTTAGAGTCTATGTACTCATATTTTGACCTGGCAAAAAGAAAAGGCAGAATAAGCAATATTTCTACTTTTTTAGCATGTGTGCTCAGATTTTCAGCTTAAATAATACTTGCAACATTCAGCTGCAGTGTATCTGTTTGGTTAACTTGAGCAGAAGCCTCAGAGCTCTTGCTTTATAGACTCTGGACAGACCATTAAAAATAAACGGTGTGTCCTTGAAATCATTTATAATCTATATAGACTAACACAGAGCAGAATAATGTCTTACATATAACTGTTTTAACCTTTACTTTGTGATTTTAAAAATGATCTTCATGGTACCTACAGAGAGGCAGTAACTGACGACCTCTCACTCTCCCATGTAGTGTGGTAGTGGAGACAGGTAATGTTTGCTGGCTGGGTGGCTCAAACAAGATGCTTTAGAGACCTTCCAAAAGGCTGGTGAAAGAAATGTGAATCTTTATGGCCATGGATTTTGGTATACAAAGGAACTGATCTCCTAAAATTCCATGGCACCTTTTGTAATCTTGACTTGGACATGCATGTGAGCACTGAAAGCTGGTGGGGGTCTTCTGGCATGATCCCTCTCTGAGTGGTTTCCTGCATTTATGCTGCCTCCCTGCCCCTTGTACCTGCCTTCATGCTGGTTTATTTTTCAAATGCCTCTTCAAACCTATTCACTCTTCTTTTTAAGTTTTTTAAAAAAACTTTTTACTTGTAGAAGTTCAATGATAAATTATCTCACAGAGGTTGCTCCTCTCATTATTTTTATTGATTTATGTCGATTCATAGCAGAAGTTATTCATGAACAGCATTCTAGATTGATTCAACAGAAGGCTATCAAATACACTCTAATGAAAAAGCTAACCTGACATTTCATCACTTAAACTTGCATTTAACTCTTAGGCATGAGTAGTCCCACAGGCTGTCCACTGGAGGAACTTGTGTTATCTGAGCTGAAAGCACTGGAGGTTAAAATACTGTACAAACTTAGCAATGTATTAAAGACAGAAGTAGGAACAGAAGGCTATAGGAGCCTTGTTCCAGAGATGTGTTTTTTAGTTAACAGAGAATTATTGTGTTCCAGGCATTTTTAGCCTGGAGTGAAATTAAAGGATTATCAATGGGGATTGGAACTGACTTTTGAGGCCCCTTCCAACCCAAACTATTCTGTGATTCTATGATGGAAACATTAACAGGGAGGAATCCAGGCCAAATTAAAGTCAATGGGAATCTTTACATTCATCAAGATGGCCAGGATTGCACACATAATCTAAATGCAGATGCCTGGAAGAACATGGGAAGCAGACACAAGTTCAGCAATGAGACAGGCCAGACACAATGATTGCTGTGATATTGCCTTCCAGTGAGCTGCCTAGCAGCAGTGAAACCCTGATAAAAAACATCTTTCAGAAAGTGCTTTCTGCAGCACCTTTTCTGTACTTGTGTATAAGTCAATATGCTGTTTAGATAGGAAGGCTAGAGAAAAGTGCCTTGGTCTTGCTATTGCAGTGATAGTGACTCCTGCCAATGCTGTAGAAATTGAAGAAATTGAAGCTGAAATACTTGAAGTTAGCTGGAGGATAAAGGGTTCTGTGAAGGCTCTTGTGCAGTTCATAATCAGTGCTGACAAACCATGGAAAAAGACATTTTGGCTAAATGTATGTGTAAATGTACTAATGTACAGTATGAAAATTGTACACTAATATTAGTTATTTCCACCTTTCTAAAATAGATAAGGATGGGGGACTAATCTAAGGACCAAGGGGGAGGAAAAATGGTTTCATATTATCTTGTAGATCTTCCCCAAGTTGCATAGAGATTTGGGAGAAAACTGCTATCTCTAAAGGCAGATTTTTCAGAGCTCAAAAGCTGACATGGTATTTCTGTTCAGAGATAGGAGTATGAGTTTCAGTGCGAAACAAAGCTCAGAAATGTATCTTCTATGATTATGATATGCATAAATTTCTTCTAACATCTCATAAGGAATAATACTATTGATGAAAGTAGATGCCTGATTCTGAAGGATTAACAAAAAAAACTGTTCTTGCAGGTTTTAGATTTTATAGATTTATATTGATATTTTCTCCTCTCAGTTATAGAATATCCTGCTTTTTTAATTAAACTACTAATAGATGTTTTGGGCTAGCACCTGTTGTTCCAGTGCCTCACTTGCACCTGATCAAGTGTTTCTTTCATTCAGTGAGAGAAGAGCTGAATACAATTTAATCAGTGGCCCTGTCAACCTGCACCAGCTGAGGATTTGCCTGAAAACAGGTGAGGTCCTCATTGTCCCATTTGTTGTATCTATCCCTAGAAAGGGCTGCTTTTTGGGAAGTGTCTTTGAGAGCCTTTATCAGCAGGGTAAAGGGTGAGTGCTCTTTCTAATTTAAAGATTATTTTAGTTTTATGGTATAAAGCAAGCTGCTAAAATGTATTCTCTAGGGACCTGGGTCAAGAACAGGTCAATGAAGAAATCATGCAAGTGTATTTCAGCTCCTCTCTTTCTGTTTTCCCTAAACAAGGCTATTGTACAAGTTTTCTACATTAACTTTACCCTTGTTCATCCTCTTTTTAATATTTTACTAGCATATTCTTTTCCTGAATACTTTTCCACACTGCTACTAGGTGCCAAGTGATGGCAGGGGTGAGAATTGCCATGCAAAACTTCTGGTACACAGCTATGACAATAAATAGGTTTACCAGGTCAACTCCAACCTCTAATGCTGCTGGAAACATGAGAGTTCTGCTTCTCTGTGGAATGCAGAAGGCTCACTTACAAGAGCACATTTTTGAGCCCACAAGTCTGAGTGGGTTTGAAACGTGTGCAGCTGACCCCTCTCGGTCCTGATGAAAACACATGTCTGGCAGCACTGGAATTCCTGCTATAAAATAACCCTGCTCTTTGAGGGTTGTTGACTCTAATGATTCCCTGGACCCCTTTTTTCTTTCCTGATTTTTTTGTTCCTTTTTTGTAACCACAAGAGCCAGTGACAGACATATGTTCCACCTCTGTTTTACTTCCTGTTTCTTTTTTTGATCATTCTGAATGCTTAGTTTAAGGTATCTCATACAGCTCAGCAAATGACCTATTTTTAATGACTCATTTTAGTTTTGGCATCGTCCTCCTTACCAGCAGACCACCCAATCCCTCAGAATTGCCTATTTCATAAACTTTGCCTTCTACACTTATTTAGCGCAAAGTAAATTTAAATTATTTTTACAAAAACATTTGTATTGTTGAAGATATCCTTCTACCACCTAGAAAAATATTCAGCTTCACCTGTAACTTATTAACTTTCTCACTTAGCTTCTGGTGCATTCATTTTTCATGGTTCAAAAGACCTGTCGTTCTGCCTGCAAGCTTGAAGCATTATCCCATTATCACTAGGGATCAATATGTAATTTTACCTCCAAAAATACTTTTCAGAGATCTGTTTTTCCCATGGCTACTCCTGTGTATGCTCTTAATTATAGTCATGACTAATTCTAACAAGTTGGACAATATTAATTCTGTATTGCTATGAAATATCTTTCCCAGCTGATTTAGAAAATTTGGTCTCTTTAACTATAGCTGTTAGGTGAAGCATTTAAATGGCACACAGCTGTAGTTGTATGAAATTAAAGTCTCAGGTTTAAGCTGTTAGTACACATTACTGGAGACAGCTTGGGATAGCCATGTAAAAAACCTGAAGGCACTCTACTTTATTATATCAAATTTGTATGATTCCTTCTCTAGTTCTTGTCAGATCTTTACTTGAAATTCTAGAAAAAGATGAATAACTCGTTTGAATCTGCCTGCTATTTGACATGCCTGAAGCTGCAGCTCTGGACTGAAATTTAGGAATTTCTGGCCAGAAATTCAGATTTTAAAACTGCCAATATCAAGGCTGGATCTAGGTCCTAAATAACAGCAAAATCTATGCGTTGTTAGATTTGAAAGCCTGGCTTATGTTTGGCTACTCCTTGGGATCCTGCATTTAGATAAAATCTGTCCGGTAAATAATCATATTTCTGATGACATTCATGAGGGAGACAAACAATATTTTTTTGGTACTCAGCAGGTTGAAATAAAACAACCCTTAGCTCTTTTCCAGTCAGGAAGACTGTAGCTGTGACAGAGACATGTAATGCTATTTCATGGCCCTTGACAGGCTGCTCCTCGGGAAGGAACAGCAGGGCCTTTGCTTGTCTGCTCCAAGGAGCTGCTTCCCTCCATGGGCACAAGTCAAGGGCTGTCATCTCACTCCTCTTTTCCACCACTGTAAAACAGAATTGCCTCAACCACCTGAGCTAACAGCCCAGCCAGGGGTCCTGCAGCCACAGAGCCCCCACCACCAGCTGCTGCTGACAGGCTGCTTCATCTCCCCAAAATCAGCTTTTATTGAATTTCTAGCGACCTGAAAAGTCACAGCTATGAGTACCCCAAAGAGCATGGTAAAATGGCAAACATTTTACAATCCTGTGGTCTGAAATAACTGGAAAAAAATAAAGTTGTTACTTAGGTTTTTATCTCTGTGTGTATTTTTTTATTATTTAATTTACTCTGTTCATCTTCTGCTTATACTGTACAGTGGCATAACAAAACCAGTTTTTCTATCTTTAAACCCTTAAGGAAGAAAGTATGAAGATATGATTGTTACAATAGATTTTTCAGGCTTCTTTTTTACAGGTGTGAGAAGAATTCTTTGTGACAGCAGATTTAGGGAAGAGAAAAGAGGCAGGAAAAGGGATAAGTGCTGATGAGATTGATTGTTGCTACTGAACGGTAAAAAACTGGGCTTGGGGATGGGAGAGAGAAGCCGTGTTCTGGACAAACCTTGAATATTGCTCTGCTTGAAAGCAGAAAACATAAATTAATCCTGGGTTTGGTTTTAGATTCGTGGCTTGTAAAGAATAAATATAAAATTTTATGTTTTTTCCTTTCCATACATGACAAGCTGAAGCTTAAGTATTCCCTCTTATGCCTTTAAATAATTCAGGCTTGTCTCTGGGGAGAATATAGCAGATGTGCTACGGTCCCTGTGCTCGCCATGGCAATGTTCTCCAGAGCGCTGTGAGCTGACAGGGATGCAGTGCCCATCTCTGCCGTGCTGCCAGAGCTGTTTATCTGTGAGGATGAGCACTGGGGCTGCTGTGCCTCTGCTCCTGCTCTGGGGCCCTGCAGACAGCTCACCCACACAGGTGCTCTGTGTGCAGCGGTGATGCACAGACACATCGTGGCCTCTGTGCCAGCAAATCCCTCCCCAGGGGACATTTTATATCTTTCACTGGCTGCATCAATTGCACTCTGAGCTTTTTATGACATTTTCATGTCTGCCTTCTCTTCCACCTTCTTTGCTCTGTGCCCC
This sequence comes from Pseudopodoces humilis, assembly GCF_049639895.1. NCBI lineage: Eukaryota > Metazoa > Chordata > Aves > Passeriformes > Paridae > Pseudopodoces > Pseudopodoces humilis. Next base: position 12,004,144 of record NC_142213.1, on the reverse strand, counting down.
ATTTTTCATGAGAGCAAATTCCTCCCCTCGCTCTCCTGATCCTTGAAAAAAAAAAAAAAATCATTTTTATATAATTTGCTTCTTATATTTTCTCTTCAGTACCTGCGGCAGCTGCTTTGCAGGTCCCCTGCTGTGCAAATCGCCCTTCACAGGGGAAGATCTTCCTGTCAGTGACTGACAAGAGGTGCCAGGAGCAGGCTACCAGACTTTTGAAACCTGTGAGTTGGCAAATCAGCAGGTACCTGTGTGCAGTTCTGGATACGCCCCTAGCATTAGTTCCTAACTCATATCAAAGAGTTTTTAGGATGATATGGCCCACAGGCAGAGATTCAGGTTAAAAGGAACACAGTGCCTGGCTGCATCTATCATCTAGGTTTTTTTTTTTTTGTTTTAAATATAATGACACCAGCAATTTGTTCTTGGGGAGGATTTTGACTTGTGTTTTGTTGTTGCTTTTTTGTTTGTTTGTTGTGAGGTATTTTTTTGTTTTGTTTTTATTTTATAGGAGCTGTGTTTACAACAACTTAAACAAGGAGAAAATATTCTTAGTACTAAACAGCTCTTGTTTTTCTTCTCCAAAGAAATAAAGATGCCTTTTATATTTTCTGAGACTGACAATGTTGAAGAGGCTAGGATACATGGTAAACTGAAGGAAAGAAGGAAGAGACCTGCTGTAACTACCATTTCTTTAGGGGAAGATATGGGATTTTTTTAAGTGGGACTGGGAGAGCCCCGGACAGCCCTCTCTCCTTGATGTACAGTTGAAGACAAAGGGTCTGGAGGGATTTGGAAACCTGGTTACTGAACCATCTTAAAGAGGTATAAAATCAGTCCTAAGTGAAAGCACTTTGCAGAAGAAGGTGTAGCTTTCAGGCAAAACAACACTTGAATCAAATGCAGAATAAATAGCCTGAGTAAAGGACGCAGAATTTGGTCCACTGTGATCATTTGATCTGAGTGGCTTAAGGCTTTGCATGCTTCATACTTGCAAACCAGCTGTGAAATGCAGGAAATACAAGTAGCTGTGGTCTGACATTTCCCCATCTGTTCCTAATATTTAATAATTTGCTCTCTTCTCTAAGCATATTAAGTTTATTTATAAATTTAAAAAATATGTTTTATTTTATATAATGAGCTTAAAGCTATAATGGCCTTTTTGCTCCAAAGTGCTCAAAGCACCCTCCTTTGCCAGAGGGAGGGTATTAGTTTTTCTGGAGGAATTTGTGCATAAGGTACAGATGGACAAGACAGAGTTTTAGCACACTTTTGCCTTGCTGTTCTGTGTGTCTTTCTATTCTCTAGAGCTTCTGTGCACTGAATGTTTTGAAAGGCCTAAATTCTTTTTCACTTTGCTCTGAGGATGATGGAGAGTGAGAAGTAAACTCTCACAGATGAGATCAGTGCTTTATCAGCCATAGAAAAACCCCTTCTCTTTGAAAAGCTTGTTAAGAATTATCCTCACCACCAGTATGAATTTTGCTGTTGAGCTGAACAGTGCTAAACACAACTAAACCAAACTTCAGCTAACAGCAGCTTTTCAAATATTTTAGGAAAGTCTTGTTTACACATATGAGATTATAAATTATATGGAGAAAGAAAAGATACTGGATCTAAATGCCCATATACACAACATGAGCTCCAGATTTATGCTGATAGTTCCTCATTTTACCAAATGTTGGATCCATGCTCATTTTGGGAGTGGGAGGTGGTACTTCCAGACTGTATGCCCCAGAATGCTACACTAAAACTGACCTAAATAACTCTCTGGCCTCTGTGCTACATATATTGGTTTCTACAGCAGTCTCAAGTCTTTTCATTCTGTAGCAATTATCATTTTAATGATGTTTCAAACTGAAACCTAAGTATCTGAAATCAGAATATGCCACAAGCTGCTCCTGCACCTACTGATTTTTATGTATCAGTCCAGTGAAGTGAATGAAAATCTTTGTTTACACAAAGATTGAATCTGTTTAGGCTCCTGTAAATTTTGTGATTATTACATAAAGAATATATTAATAAATCTATAGAAAACATAAAATAATTAAAAAATGTATGGATTTATCTTGCAACAGATGCCAAAAGAAATTTTCACCAAGTGGCATTTTCCAGGAATGGCATGCTTCAGTGTGGAAACTGTGGCTAGCCAGCATTTTTCACTGCTGATTCCAACCAAAGGCACCTGTCCTTCCAGGTGACTTGGGTGGCAAAGTAGGGTTGGGACCAGAAAAAACAAAATCTTTTGTTATTTAACCGTAAGCAAAGTAACAAATCAAGTAGCAGGGGTTCTGATCTGGGCCTGGTGATGAGGAGTGGTACTGTGGAAGCAGATCCTGTGACACGTGCATGGGTGCTGTGGTGGGGAACTCTGAATGCACAATGGGAGCAGGAAATGGCACTGGAGAGGGCATTCACCTCTGTGCCCAGCACTTCTGAGGAGGCACAGGACTGCAGCATGCAGTTCTGGCATTAGACTTGGAAAATGATGCTAAAAACTGCTGAAATGTGGGTACTGAATAGCAAGGAAAGCCATACACAGGCTCAGTGGAGCTCTGGCCACAGGATCTGCAGCTGATCCCGAGTCCTTACCCAGCCTTTGTCCATGGGAGCTCCTGTGTCTGTCCAGGCAGCTCCAAAACAAAGAAATTCTCACTGCTCTTCATTCTAGGGAGAGCCTGAAGGGACAGGGACTCCATCTTCCAAGTTTTGCATTGTTGGTTTTCATGGTAATGAAGTATTTTTCCTTGTTTCCGTGCAGTGCTAGGAAAAACCATTTCTCCGCTTCATTACCTTGGGTCTCTCAAGGATAAAAACAAGTACAACTTAAGTGAAATTGAAGTGTTGAAGATGCTAAAAGCAGTATGAGTCTTCCAATTTGAATAATGTTGTTAAAAAATAATTACTGCTGAGGTTGTGGTATCTCCCAGCTATATCAGACACATCCCCAAACTCTACTGCACTGTGGTCTGTTAAACCCTTAAGTGCATGTCTGTGTAAAGGCACTTGGGAACATTAATTCACAGTTACAGTTCATTCAAATGAATTTTTCTGAGGTTTCCTGTTTAGAAAAGCCTAAATTTATTACAAGAGGCCTGGCTAACAGCCCTGAAATGGAACTGATCACAAGAGTATGCATTTCTAAGGCATTCCTTCTACAAGCCCTCACCACCAATATTTTCCCTTGAACTACCAGCCCCTATATCCTGAAACTAATGCAGGTAAATCCCCAGTCCTTTACACATATTGAAAAACCTACTAAGTGAAAGGAATACCATAATAAATGATCAAATATAAAAAGTAACTTTGGCTGTTTTCCAGAAGTGATACAACAAAATTTAAATCAATTTATTTCCCTGGACAAACTCTTATGCACGTCTCTGCAGCAGTTCTTCAACATATTTCTCTAGGTTTCATATCGTTTCAGGAATGTCTTTTTGGAATAGTTTTCACAGAAACCACTGAAGGAAGGAGATATTACCTGAATGAATAATAAGCAAAATATGCTGAGCAGATGGTGCAGACATCTAGGATCCAATTTCTCCTAGAATTGAAATGTGATCATTCATGCCTTTGCATTTTTTGTATGAGGATAACAAAAACATCCTTGGAAAACTGCCAGCTTTCCCTATAAGTTTTAAGCATTTTCGAAGCAAACCTTTAAGATTCTTTTGTTTTCCTTTGCCAAAAGAAAGTTGGTAGTGTTCTTAGAACTGTCGAAAATATTTTGATGTGGAGCTGCAGTGCAATTTTCATTTATAAAATTTCATTTTCAAGTTGAAAATTCTTGTAGTTTGTAGGATATTTGGAAGTTTCCAGTCAGATTATTTTTGGAGGAAGAGTAACATGAAAGAGTAATGATTTTCTTGCTGAAAATGAATAGAGATTGCGATCCAGCTTTTGATTCACAGTACAGTTTTAAGAAAGCCATTCTGGATTTCTGCCTATATTGTGACAGTAACTGAGATGTGTATATTATGTTAAGTCTATTTTATTTTTTCACTTAGGTGTTTTTTTTATTTCAATAACTGCCACCTTTTTTCTCTTCTGTGCACTTTATTTGTTAAATTTTCTCTCTGTCAGTATTTCTTTATTCTTTTAAATCCCTTCCTTATTCCCTTGTAATTTTAAACATTGTTAGATTTATTTAACTGCTTTCCTTCATTTTCCCCCTTGTCTTTATCCTCCTCCTTTCTTCCATTTCTTCTTCAATTTTTTTTTTTTTTTTTTTATAAATTCCTGTTTTAAAAGTTCTGCTCTCTGTATGCTTTTCTTCCCCAGTGGAAGAGAAACTGAAGAGACTGCTGCTGTCTGAGTGGGTTACACAGATATTTTGGGTGTGTGGCAGGGTTTTGGTTGTGGGGGTTCTCCAGAGGAGGCTTCTGTGAGAAGCTGCCAGAAGCTTCTCCCATGTGCAGTGAAGGTCCAAGAGAGATCCAGCACTGGCCAAGGCTGTGTGGAAACAGGTAGAGAATTCAGGAGTAAAGTGAAGCCTGGGAAGAAGGGAGGGTGGGGAAAAGATGTTTTAAGGTTTAGTCTTTATTTTGCACTATTGACCCACAAGCTTTTTGTTTTATTTCCTCCCCCTGTCCAGCTGGGGATGGGAAGGGATAAACCATTCCAGCACCTTTCCCTTGGGGAAGAGAGTGCTGAGGGATGGGAACTGTAGTATCAAAATGCAGGCTGCAGTTCAGCCTGTGCCAAACTAAGGCACTATCTCAGATAACAGATATTGAGCATTTGGTTCTTTCTTTTTTCCAAATGATTTAATTTAATTGTGCACTTCACACAATTCCTGTACTGCAGCCTGTAGCTAGCAGAAGGAGGGGCTGGAATTCGAGGAAAAGCCAACCTGTGGACAGCAGGAAGGACTTGGCTGGCTGAGTGCTGGACAGGGCTCATGTTCATAGCTGGGTGTCTCAATGACCTCCTTTCTTCCTTCTGGGGGACACAATTCATATTGCCATTTCCTTTCGTCCCTGACACAGCTTTGACAATGAGTTTTGCTTTGTAGGTGTGGAAATTATCCATCCAAACTGTAACTCTTGAAATACTCTGGAAAGTTTTGACAAATAGACAATTTTTCACCTGGTATTTAGCTCCTTCTGAGGCAGCCCTGAAACAGAATTAGTACTGTTCCCACAGTCATAAAGGTTGAAGAGAAGGCTTTTTTTTTCAATAGTCTAGAGCTTCCAGATCGGTCTTTTGAGGCTACAAACCTTAAAGTCAGCCCTGCCTCCTGCACAGGCAGACACACCTGTGGAATCTCTGAGACATGGCTCTGTTTTGTTGCAGGACTGGATGTTATAATCACCTTGTGCTGCTGAAATTCTTTGTGAGTTTCAATCTCTTCCAGCAAGTTGCTGCTAAATGCCCTTTTCAATACTTAACTTTGAAATTTGTAAAAATAGGCCAAAAATGTGTCCTGCTTTTTTAGTAAAATGCACGAAATGGACAGTTCACATGTGAAAAGCCTGTGTGTCTTCCCCCACCGATGTTCTTCCAGTGAATATGGTGGCAAAGAAATTGAATTCAAACATCAGCTTATTCCCATGTTAATTATGCATGCCCTGACTCTCTCACAAGGTAACAGTAATCCAAACAGAATCAAAAGGAACTTCTGCTGGGTTCTGGTGGTGAACACAGTAATTGCACTATTGCAGAAGAATGCAGCCCTAAGAGCTGGTGTGACTGTGGCTTTGGGGGTACAGCCCAGACTGGGGCTGGTGTTTGTGGCTGTTCAGCCCAGTGAAACTAATGGTGACAGAGGCTGCCTCAGGGTCTCTGTCTGTTTATGTAGCTCCACTCTCCCCTAAGCTGCTTCCCTGACTTAATCCCTCCCCTATCCAGCTTAGAAATGCATTTCTTTCCCTCATTTAAGATTCCATAGACCCTTCATATTTAGTATTAGTATAAAGAGAAACAGAGCCCCAGGAGAAAGATCAGAGTTTCTGTTCTGTTGAGGCATCAGAGTCATTCTTCCCTTAATGAAGAGATACAGCAGGATGAATAAAAAATCAATGACTTAAAAATAAATTGGGCTTTTAATTTCAGTTTAAAAAAGTCTGTCTTGAGTGAAACTTTAAGTTTTAAACCCACATTGAGTCCAATTTATTCTGATGCATTAAATAATTCAAAGTTTAAAAAAAAAAAACAAATCCCAGAATGTGTCACTGGCAAGGTGCTCACACCAGGCCAATGAATCACTACTTGTTACCAGTGAAAAGAACACAGTTCTCCTATGTTCCATTTACTCAATTCCATTCAGTAATTAAAGTCAATATGCAGAACATTGAGAGATATGTTCATTGTGTGCTCTTCAGTTATCTTCCTAAAAAAGATAATAATATTAAAATTTTGTCTCAAAATTAAGTATATCCATTTTGCCGTGCCTGTCACTGAGTCTCTGAAAAGGCAGGATGATTGTTTATTATAAACATGATGGTTGGAAACAACCATAGTAAGTCAAGCCTTCCTTTGTTGATTAAAACAATTAATTTGAAAAGGAAGATGTAGCTGGTTAACTGTATATTTTCCCTTTAGATTCATTTTAATTTATAAATATTGAATTTTAATCCACATTTTTGTACACTGTTACCTTCTATAGTTGCTTGAATAGACGTGTATAGTTAGAAAGCCCTGTCTGCAGACAAAATGAAATGGCAATTCTTAGTCATAAATCAGCATGTTTTAAAAATTACTAGTCTGAGATAACCAGCCTCACTTTAGGAAGATAACAGGAATGGTGATACAAAACAAGACCAAATCAGTTTTCTGCTTGCTGACTTAAAGGCTGTGATTCTCTGTCACACTGTTCTGTTCTCAGCCTTCACTTGACTTGCTGAAACAGCCACAGCTCCAGCTCATCAGGGTTTGATGTGCAATCAACAAATAACATGTTATAGGCCAGGTATTGCTGGAAAAATGACTGCCACCACCTCTTGGTGTGTCTTTGACACTCTGGAAAAACAAGAGCCCCAGACACCTGCCATGGGGGAGGATGGTATGTGGGCAGAGCCTGCTGTTTGATTCACCCACATCCTTGATTTCTCTTGCATTCCAGGAAGTGTGACTACCTGTCCTTCCTTGGCAAGATACCTGTGTGCATTTCAGCATTAGCTGGGCTAGACAAAACACACAGCAGCCCCTGCAGATGAGATATTGGTCAGCAAATCTGCAGGAAACACAAATAGGAGGAAGAATTTGCTCAGAAGGCTGAGCAGCTCCTCACAGCCCAAATTAAAATCTTGCCACTTGTATGGAACTTGTCCCTGTGCATGCACACTTTATTTAATCCATTGAGTTTATTCGAGTTGCTTTCAGTGCCTGGAAACACGTCAATGGTTGAAGGTGTGCTCTCAACCTTCAGGCCTCACTGGCAGCCTTTGCACTAGCAGGTAAAATTCACTTTGGGACTGAAAAGATCCTTGCAGATCCTGAAAAATGCAGCGAGAACTGCCATTGAGCACTGCAGAGTAAAGGCCTGATCTGGATTTGGGTTCTGATTTTTGACACTGCTGTGTCGTGGGCTGGGGGGGAAGCTGTGATGTGACTTTTCCAACATGTGCAATGTGTGTGTGTATGAAAAGGTAAATGCTGTTGTGCAAAGAAGGGAAGTTCCACCTTTACATATGCAGTTGTTTCAGGATTTACCCCAGTAGGGACTATTGATGGGAGTAACATTTCTGCTTACACACCAGTATCCTTGTTTCTTTTGTAAAAGCTTTTTCCCCCCTCCTCCCCCGCTCCCATCCCCCTGTTGTCTTTGTGCCTAGTATTTTTCCACACTTTATTTCCTAAAAGACTAGCAGGTTTGACGATGCATTGTGATTTCTTTTCTACAGGGCTTTATGAAGGAAGCTGGAGGCAGTTCTCATTAGTCTCACTGACATCTTTTATCACTTATCAGAGGAACAAGCAAACGGAGAGCAATTCCTTTGATCATGGCAAAAGTAGAAAGAGTATTAAAAACCCTATGAAGATTCACTAAGTAGAAAGTGGAAAAGACAGTCTGTGGCATGTTTCAAAGTAGTAACATGATTTAAAGTTGCCAGATTTGCTTGTATATATTAAAGAATTGTTAATGATGCTACATTTTACATGCATCCTTAGGTCTTTGTTTTTTTGTTTTTGTTTGTTGTTTTTTTTAACAGGCAAAGGAGTTCTTAGGTAGAATGGATGGATTAGATCAATTGAAAAAATATCTCTAAAAGGTGAGCTGTGTCAGAGAGGAATTCTGTGATTCAATGAAAATTCTTGAAAATAAAAATAAGGTTGTAACGGTAGCACAATGGATTGAAAAAGAAACTCGGTCTCATGGGAGAATGATAAGAAATCTTAAGAATTCTTTTTCTTTGGGAGGTATTCTGTGGTGAATCAATGCATGTTTGTGAAGACTGCATATAGGAACTGCAATGCTTGCAATTATCCATGTATACCTGACTGCCTAGCTCTGACCTCAGAGTGCTGCTACTTCTTCATTCTGTGGAGAAAATAAGACTTTTTCAGTGGTTCTGAGTATTGATTCACCTACCATGATGTCCTTGTCTAGTGCCTTACATCATTACCAACAGGGCATGGACAAAGACAAGGGAATCTACCTTCCTACCCACAGCTAATGAGCATTATGGACTCCAGATCCACTGGTGTTTTTCTGTACGGCTGCTGCTCACTTTTCCACTGATAAAAAATCTCTTCTCAACTTCCATGTGGTGATCAGCTCATATCTCAAAGCATCAGATTCAAACTACCCTTGAAAATCCATTTCTCAACCTGTGAAAATACAGAGATCACACCTATTTAGACATTTTTTTTCAGCATGGACTCTGTACCAGCTTTGAACCTGCAGGTTTTTTTACTACCATAGCTAATTTTTTAACTATGTCAATTTTGATTTGGATGCAGTGTAATGCAATACATTTCTATAACACCTTTTGTGCAAGCATCCCAGAGCACTTTCTGATCAAGCTAAAATTAACTCTGAAGTACATATAAATTCCAAAAATATTAGTTTTGAAAAAACCCAAAACAACTAAAAAAACCCCACCAACAGGTAAAGAGAATGTAGAAGTTAAAGCAGGCAGAGGGGCAAATTCTCTCTTATGCCAGGGTAAGAGGATGAGGCAATTCAAGGTATTTCTAGCAAGCCTGGGGTGTGATTCTCCCAGCAGAGCAATCAGGACCTGACTGCTGGCAGAATGAATTGCAGGAGTGCTGTGAATGACCTGGAGGTGGCAGGTGAAGCAATACATGGGTGGGTTATCAGATCTCCCTCTGTGTACACGTTGTTCTAACACTTGCTGCTTCTGATAAGGAGTGGGAAAGACACACAATTCTTTGTGATACACGGCCTCAGTCATCCATAAGGAAGACAGTAGGAGAAATAAATAGCTTTGAGGGACATGACTCATGGATGCAAAATGATTCGAAAGTTTTTGCAGAGCAAGGGGCTCAGAGATAAAGGAAACTTCAATTGGTTTCTCAGGACTGAAAAAAGAAGATTGTTGCCAGAAGCTGTCAGGAGGGACAGGGTGACACGCTGAGGAAGGAGGATAAGAGTTACTTTTTTTTTCTCCTATACCTGGAGATCTTAATGAAAATCAGACTAGCATATGACCTTTTTTATTGTTGCAAGAATTCCTTTGATCCTTTTCAATAAGTAGAATGTCTCTTTAAGGCAGTAATTTGATCATCATTATTGTGTCTTCATGGAAGAGAACTGTAGGTTGTGAAGGTACATCAAAATAGAAGAGAGATGGTGCCTGAAATAGGTGCTGGTGATCAGACTAACATGCAGAGAACCAAATGTAGGTAGTTCACTGCTCTTAATAATAGTGGTCCTGCATGTTTGGTAGCAGCTTTGCCTATCCCAAAGGTCAGACTGGTGGAATTCCACCTCGATGGCTTTGTTCCTGCTGCTTTCTGAACAGTGAGACAAAGGGTATCAGTGGAACCTCAAATCATGGCAACTGTGTGACCAGAGCAGATGCTTCAGGGTCATCTTCAACAGGCAGGAAAGCCTTAAGTGGCAGTGAAGAAAAGGAAGAGAGACATTTTAAAGCTGCACTGTTAGGAAAGACGGTGTTTGAAGTCTGGCATTTGTTACAAAGAAGAATGAAAAAATATGTAGAGGAAAGTCAGATTTTAAAATGCACTTGTACAAAGATACAGAAGCTCTTGCAAGCATAGCTAGTAGATTAAGCAAGTTGCATTTTCTGCAGAGATGTGCTTTCTAACACTTGATGACCCAGACTGTAGCTGAGCTCTGCTGCAGGATGGCAGGGTGGGCAGGGAGCATGTATGTCTGAAAAAAAGCTCAGAGCTTTTTAGGTTTCTAAGGCTTTGTGTGCTGTTGTAAAATTAAGAAGTTTACCAAAACAAGCAGAAAAAGTGTGAAGAGGGAATGCATTCAGACCATAGTGTTCAGTGAATAGATGCCATCTGTGCCTGAGGACAGACCAACAGCACAGGTCAGCTGGGAAGTCAAGGGCACCTCTGGAGCTTGTCCTGCTGCAGCCAGTCCTGTCTTTATGTGTAGTGAATCAATTGTCAAATGAGGCAATGGTGAGGGGAGAGATGGTCAATGTTCTAGATTTAGAGACCTTTCTCTAGCTACTAACTCTGTTTTGCTCCAAATATAACTGCAGGGTCTGAGGCAGAGAGGATGGGATGGGAGTAGAGAGCAGAGAGGTCTCTGGAGCCACAGAGTGGTGTTGTGAAACAGATGCAAAGTAGCAGCTCTAAATACATCCAGTGGAAGGACTGAACCTCTGGGGTGACACATAATCTGCCCAGCTCTACCACACGCTTCCTCTGACAGTGGTTAGCTGTGTAATTGTGCTTTGTCTCAACTTTCCACTTGATGCTTTTGCCGTGTTTACTGCTCCCTCAACCTCTCTGTTGTGAGCACCAGTGCCCAATGCAGGGAACACGTGCTGGGATGAGATAAAGACACATGCTGGGATGAGATAAAGACTGTCCCTCTGCCTTCTTGCTCTGCCTCTTACCTTACGTTTTGAAGGGGCTTGGGATGGCAGCAGCAAACAAAGGTTGTTTCAGAGTGCTCTGCCTTCCAAAAGGAAAATGAATTCCTTTGCTATACAGAAGATTTATACGGCAAATTAGGTCAGTTATCATTAAGCTACTGCACAGCAGGACAAATCATAATTTTAAATACATTTCAAATCTAAGTACGTGTAAAATACATTCTGATGCAGTACAAATCAAGCCTCTTACAGCTGCTACATGGACCAGTCAGATGAACATGGAGCATAATAACCCAGGAATAAGTTTGTTTGGCTTACTGCTGCTTGTGATTATAATTAATGTAATATGATAATATCATTAATATTGATATTTATGTTTACTAATAACCAAGTAAACTCACTGCTATCTTCTTAGGATAAGAAAAGTATAAGTGTATAAACCAAAAGCCAGTTTTCCCTGTCAGTCTCTCTGGGGTATTGTGTTTACCATAAAGATGTGCATGACCCTTTTTTCTCTAAAGGAGATTAAATTAATGAAAACTTATATCCTTATGCAACTGACCAGCCATTTGTTTTATTTCCTAGATTTTTTTTCTCTGTTTTCTTGTTTTACAAATAACAAACTCTTTTTTTCTTGGATACACTTTTTTGAGTCTCTTTTTTTGACTATCACAATTTAGTTTCATGGCAGTCTTTATAATCTCACGGGCACCAGAGCCCTCTGCCAAGGTTTATGCAGATTTAAAGCCTGGATTAATCTCACCCAGTATTTATGAAATGTTCTGAACATATGAAGCACTATATTTTTTTCTTTTTTTTTTTCTTTTTTTCTTTTCCTGCCATGATTTCTGGAAGAAATGAGTAGGAAGGACGCAGACACCCCTTCAAAGGTTTCACCTCCTGAGACTATTCTTTCAAAGACTTTGGCAAATTCTTCCTGCTTTTTACTGCCTCTGGACTGCTCAGTTCCCTCATGCTGTTTGTAAAAGCTAGCAGATCCTGCAGAAACATTTTTGGAAAAAAAAATATCTTGATGCAAGGGGAGGCTACTTTCAAACTCTGGTCTGCAGCTGGCAGTCAGTGGGAGGAGAAGCCAGTCTCCAAATCCAGGCCATCCCAGCAACTTGATGAAAATCATTTGCACAACTCAAGGAACTGCAGGCCTATGCTGGATCTGCTGTGTTTCTCAGGGGCTGCTTCCAAAAATATTTCTATGTTTTGCTGTTTAAAGCACAGATAAAGGAGATGACTGGGAACTGTGGTCCAGGTTTAGTCATCACTTCCTCCCCTTCTGTGTTATCAAGCAGAGGACAACGCTCAAAATAAAAACACTTCTATGGATACTCTTTGCAGTACATTTATGCCTGTACATAAATTAACAGATGTATTTTATGGTAGCTGGACTCAGAATCGGGTCTCGTATTCATACTTGGGAGTGCAGCTTTTTAAAATGGAGTCATTGAACTTTCCCCAGTACTATTCAGAAGGCATTATGGGCCCATTTATTTTTACTTCCCTCCCCCCATTATTTGATAGTTCTTTTAAGAGTTGTGAGTTTTACTTGGTTCTTTTTGATCAGAAGGAAAAGGTACTGTAGGAACTGAGACGCTGCAGTGATTCTGGCTTTGAACTCACCAGGTCTAAAAGCCTGCAAGAACATTTTCCCTTTCAGCTTTCCAGCCAGCTCCTAGAGCTGCCTGATAAAGGGCTGTGGTAAATTGTCCTGAAGGACAGCTGGAAAGCAAGGCACTACAGCCTGAACCCACAATGGAGCTGAGAGATATATATTTAGTTTAATCATATTAAAATTTAAATGTTAGACTTTAGAGTAGATTTTTATTTTTTTTTCAATAAAATTCAAGTCATTAAAAAAAGTTCTCTGTTCCATTCCCTTGAGCTTGCAGTGTCCTGAGCTCCTGAAAATGCTGCGGCTCCATCTAGTGGCACTGCAGCCCCTGCCAAGCCTTGGGAGTCGCTGCCACCCAGGAAAAATAGTGGGATTGAAATCCTGCATTTTCAGTAAAATTCTCTAACATTTCCTATCGATTATTGCAGAGTCTTGCACTGTCTGGAATGAAAAATATTTAAATTTTAGAGAGATTAGTATATGGAAGTTTATCCAGTGTATTTCTCTGCAGCATTCTTCTGAATAATCAGACTTCATATGTATTCCTATTCCTAATAAAAGGTTGTATGTTTAAAACTGACACACTCTCTGTATATATATATGTATATAAAACTCTGTTGTGCTTGTAAAAGCAACTTTGATCTGAATTCCTTAAACTCTTGGCAAACATTTATTAAGCATCAAAACATTCAACATTGCTTGCTCTTTCCCCTCATCAACCATCTGTCCATCCACACATCCACTGAGTACAGAGATTGTGCACATGTTTAAACAGACAGTATACTGTATAAACTTTATTTCAGTGTAGCTACTCTCAGCTCTTACTGGTCTGACATGAAAATTTGTGTCTTGTGTATCTGTAGAGCCTGTACATATTCACAAAGTGTGAAGAACATATGTTGTAATGTGATCTTAATGTAAATAGGTTGGTTCTTCGGGGTTCTCACCTCATCCAGATGGGAATTGACATTTAGTATTTTACACCATTACAACTGTGTTTAGTTTTTCAACACATCTTGCTCCTGCCTTTGATCTAATAAAAAAATAAACATTCTTGATTTGATTTGCTCAGCTGCTGTCTCAGCCACGAAACCTAGATTTCATCTCGTGTCCTGAACTCGACTCCCATGCTGATTGTACAAATCTGTTGAATTCAATAAATGTATTTAGCCTTATTAAGATTCAGGAAAGCAAATATTATCCTCCTGTGATGCAGCAGATAACAGGAGTTAATAACAAGTATGTGATAAAGATCACAGGATTCCCTGTAAACAAGATGCTGCATTGCACAGAGAGCATCTTGTCTGCATATGTTTCATAAGTAACTAGGCATCCTCATGGGCTTCTTTAGTTATTTTAGAAAGTTGTGTAAACAGTATTATCTACTTAATGCCCCAAATGATATAATAATTGATATGGAAATGGGGCAAAGCTCAATAGATCGTAATGCAACTCTCCATGGACTCTTGGAGATGATCTGCCCAGATTTTATTTAAATATTCTTCTCACTTGTATGCAGCCTGTGGTTTGTTAGACATGCTAGAAAGACTAGACATGCTAGAAAGTTGGTTGGAAAGCATTTTTTTCATCACCTTTTTTCCTGGGAAAAAAATTAAATGTGAATTTATACTTGGATTTTTATCTGTTGTAGGCATATTTCAGAGATGTCAATAGCAATTTCAAACATAAGACCATTAAAAAAAAAAAGAAAAAGCAAAGCTCTGATGTATTGAGTGCTGTAGTTGAGAAAAGGGGATAATAACAGATTGCTGATGTATCCTCATCCACCTGCTCATTGTTTCAGTGCTCTTCATTAGCCCTACTCTTGGGGACATGGGCATCTACATGACGGACCCTCACAGACAGTTTCTCTACCCTGGTGGCGATGTCCTTCCACTCATCAGCAGCCCAGATTGGCTTTCCTCTGCGTTGCCAGTCGGCCCTTTTTCACCTTTCCAGCCATCCCCACAGAGCATTGGCTACCATCCATGAATCAGTGTAGAGGTAGAGTTTTTCCACTTCTCTCTAAGGAATTTTTTTCTTTTTCCCGGACCAGTTAGTGGGGAGGGGCATTTCCCTGGGGAAATCCCCATTTGGAGTTTTCCTTCCTAATTTGCCCTAAACTAAGACAACAGTACTCTGTAGTGGTTGTGTGATTCCTCTTCTTTAGACTACAAGAGCACTGAAAAGAAATTCCAAAGTTCTAAGAAATACTTAAAACTGGAAAAAATGTATTTCAAAATATTTTTCTGTTCCTTTTTGTGGAAAATGACACTGAAGTCTGTAGGTTTTTTATATATTCTAAAAATCTCTTAGGCAAGACTTTTGCTTTTTTGTTTCTGTAAAGTAGTTGTTAAAATATTTGTGCTATTCAACCACTTATTAGTTCTTCAGATATATTAACTAGTCAGAAATGTTATCCCTTGCATTGACCTCTCAAGAAGTTATCTCAGGTGTGTGACAGCAGGCACAAGTGAAGCTGTGCTGTGGCTGCTCATGCAAGATGTACCCAAGAACACACAACTGTGACATGTCTCTTTTTGCAAAGCTGGGATGCCAGTTGTGCTTCAGCGTTACTTCAGGCAGCCAGTGTGGTCTCCAGACCCCCCTGTATTAGACTTTGGGAAAAATCACTTCTCTTACTTGTACCACAATTGCCCCAGCTGTAAAATGGGGAAAATGATATGTTGGAATGCTAAAATATAAGTAAAATATAGCTTTATAAAAGAGGACAAAGCAATGTTGGTAGTCAAAAGAAATCTGAGATGTGATTAGTTGATCAAAGTCACTCAGTGGGGTTGTGATACTGCCAAAAGCAGAGCTTGGGTCTCAAGACTTTCAGCTGGATACTGACTCCAGCCACCTTCCAGGTACAGAGAACAGCTGATGAAGGTTAATGATGTAAAACAGGACAAAAGCCAGCAAATGCTTGTTTCCATCTATTTAATTAAACTGAAGAAGTATTTTGTGAAAAGGACATGTTGTTTGGGGAGACAGGAAAAGGATTAAATGGATTTATTTATAAAACACACTTTTATCACTCAAATATTCTACAGCAGTGAAGAGTAGAAGTAAAATGGCTGTGGGGAGGCCAGCTTAGTTCATTTATTTTATTCTCTTGCATATGGGGTAGTGACAAAGTTTCCTTCTTCCAGAATAGTCTCACTGATGCAATCCTGTTCCCTTTTGCTGGCCTGGCACCTGGAGGGGTGAGATGTGCACCCTGGGGACAGCACATGAACCCCTTGGAGACTGCACTAACATTTCAGCCATTGCTTCTCCAGGGGCTTCTCAACAGGAGTTAAGGGAGGGCAACAGGTCAAAAAGACAGGTAGATGTGTGTGAAAATGGTAGCTGTTTCTCTTTTGAGCCATTCTCAAAACATTATTCAGAGGAAAACTAGGATGATGTGGCTGGTGTAGCTCACCCATTTCCTCCTTATGGAAAAGCCAGGACAATACAGCAACACTGCTCTATTGCTGCAAAGGTAATGGGAAAGGTGCTAATCTTGTCTGACTGCCTGCAGGAAATCTGTCCTACCTTCCTACACATTTCTGACTGTGGAAGGTAAAGCCATGTACAGGCGGAGGGAAACTGGTCCTTGCAGGCTGTTCTTACCAGTGGAAGACAGTATGGGAGCAGGAGTGTCATTACCTGTTAGTTTAATAATGTGTAACTTCTGTTACATGTAATAACATGTAATTCACTTTGCTGTAAAAATCAACTGAAAAAGAATATGGGGAAGTTGACTCTTGAAATGTGTGTAAGAGGAAGCAGAACGCTTTTGGCAGGTCCAACCACTCTCTGAGATTTTATAGCTAAGAAATGGGAAATTGGCTGACTGTCTGAGGGGCAGATCAGCCAGCTTGGTCTCGCTACAGCACAATGTAATATAGAGATAATTTTGTAACTTCTCTAGTTTATAAGGAAATAACATCTGATTCTAAAGTGAGACTGCACTGGTACAGAAACTGCATTCCACAATAAGCACACAAATTTGGCAACTCAATACCTCTTAAATTCTCTTCTGCCTCAAGATATCCTTGAGAATTGGAAGAGCCTTGTATAAATCAAAGTTGCCTCTATCCTAATGCACATTTCCAAGTTAAATGCTGGACTTAACTTATTTGGTCAAGTTTCACAGCTGTCCTATGAGTACCGAAAACCTGAATGAGGAAATTATATGGGGAAGTACTGTGTGAGGCAATAGAAGCACAGAGATTAAGTCACCTGTTCTAAGTTCAGACCAAGTCTGTGGCAGAACTCCAGGTGAAATCCAGGCTCTGTGAATCCCTATTTGTTGCCATAACTATCCTAGATTTTTCTTTCCAAAGTTTTTCAGTGTAATCTCTGTGGAGATTAATAAATTTTACATCTTAAAGATGTGCTCTTTCCAGGTAATTGTCCTTGCTAGACATCAGATACTTATGGACCCTCTAATCTTGTGGTCAGCTGCAAGGTGAGGGTCTGTGGGTACAGGTAGGTATTCATGGACCATCCCAGAGAAACTGGGGAGAATCCAAGAGAACTGTGCCTGGGATGCTGCACAAGGACGCTGCATAAGGATGGGAGGGGGCAAAAGGGAGGAAATAATTTTTTCCTATTCTCTTGTTTTTTCATCACAATCTGTTGTGGACTTAGAGCAGAGTGAAGGCCACGCTTCCTTTCTGCCTGAACTTGAAACTGCCTGAGTGTGATGCAGACCCCAGACATGTTTTTTTCCTGGCTGTTTTCTTACTGATTCACACAACCTCTAAGAAGCTGTTACCTTTGATCCATTTTAACTGTCCTGCAATAGGCTATGTTGTGGGAAGATTAGCCCTTAAGTCTCTTAATTAATTACTCTTAATTCTATTACTTCTGGTATAACTAGAAAAAATACTAGTTGTCAAATAACAAATAATCCATGTATTTTGTGTTTAATGCCTGGCTGTTAATAGCTACTTAAAATATTAACATTCCATCCTAGACAGTCCTATTATTCTGTATTTTTTTTCAAGACATCCTTCTTGTAACAATGCACAACAAAGTTTTTCAGCTTCAATGCATTTCCAATTAGCTGAATCTTTCATGTCTCAGGGAGGTAAATTAATACAGTTATTCCTATTTCATAGACAATGCCATTGTGGTGCAGGTAGTACCTGTAATGGGAGTGCAGGCTGAAAGTGCTCAGTGGACTTTGTTCAGCTACAAAAGGGAAATGAAATGTATTCCTTCATCTGTGATGGAATGATCATCACTTGTATTTTTTACTCCCACCAAAGCTGTCTGTAAACTTCTCCCTCCTCCTGCCCACAGCAGCTGAATTCAGTGGGAACAGGACCAACCCCATCATCCTCAGAAATGGCAAAGTGCCATTTGACCGGGCCCCAGCTGGAGGAGTAAAAAACTACATTCAGTGTCTGAAGGTGCACCCTTTAGACTGCATCTATCGAGAAGATATTTTTCTTCTTGAAAGGAAGCAGTTCCCACATGAACAAGTAACACCTCTGATTCTGTACATTTCCAAGTACTTTATTAATTGTATTTTCTTATTCTGACTTATCACATAAAATAAGCTATGTTCAAAATAACCAAATTAGAAATTATTATTTTCTTGCAAGCTGCCTTCAAAAAGCCTTAAGATGCTCCTCAGGTACTCCTCATATCTGTACAGTAGATGCAATATATTCCAGCATAGAAGCTAATGTCCCTTTGAAAATAAAAGATATTTAATTTAATTTTTTTCCTATTGTTCCTAATGTTATGCAAGCCAAACAGGTAATTTCCAGTTCCCACTCTTTCAAGAGTTTGCTCTTTCATTAAATTTTTCTTGTGTTCACCGTACGTACTCCCGAACTGTGAGTTCTTTCAGGGTAAAAACCCGTATGGGATCTTTCTTTGTCTTCCATTCTTCCAGTTTTTCTTGCAAAGACAGAAAATCCTTGCCAAGTTCATATGCCAGAGTGATCATTGTTTCTAACAGAGGAATATAATACCTGTGGCTGGTATGCACACGAAGGCGTGCCAGAGCTTTTTCTCCGTATTCAAAGGCACTTGCTGGGTTCTCCAGGTCCTTGTGGCACACCACGATGGCACAGAGAGTAGGGACAATTGCAAAAGGGTTCCCTCTCGTCAGCCTTTCCTGCAGACCAATGACTTCTAAAAGGATTTCCAAAGCTTTGGTGTACTGGCCACCCCGCAGGCAACCATATGCTTCCTGAAGCTCTGGCCTTGTTAAAAAGTCAATAAATTTTTTTGATCTTCTGATATATTTCATAGAATATAGGAGTCTCAGGTAGTCCTTGAAGGCTAATTTTCTTTCATTGATTACTTCTTCTGTGAAGTTCCCTGTTAGAGCTTTTTTGGGAAAGGTTACATCTTCCATTTCTTCGCTGTATTCCTCCAGCAGATTTCTGTGCAATTTCTCAAAATCTGAATAACGCCGCTCAATTACAGACTTGTTGCTGTCAAAACTCCCTGTTTGCAAAATGATGATTTTATACATCTAAACACAATCAAAGAGAAAAAAGAAGTATGAGAAGGGACCATTCTAGCCCCAGTGCAGTCAGATTTTGTCTGGTACTGCTATGAAAAGACTTTGTGCTTGTTCAGTCCTCCCGCTGAAACACTCCTGCACCAACTTTCTGTGCGTAATCTCATGTGCTCCTATGGCAGTGCTGCTACATCAGTTACTGTCTGGGATTATGGTGCATACTCAGTGTAGAACTGAAAGATCTGCAGCCATCAAACTAAAAATTCCCACCTCCTGCTGTTCTGTACTTCTGTCACCAGACAGGCTTAGCATGTAAATAAGTTGTACATAAACAGGGCACTAACAGATCCCATCCTGCAAGGTGCTGGGAAAGCAAGCTAGCAGCAGACTGAAGCACATAAAAACACTTACAAAGCATTTCTGTAGTTGTACTTTGTTCATAACAGCCATGGCTGCTGCAATCAATCATTTTCAGTAAACTGAATGGATTTCCCAGGCTTAATATTGAATGTAATCTATATTACATCGGTCATAATATTCAGAAATGCTCTTTGTATAAGACATTCCTAGGGATTTTGGGTGCTAGTAATGCTGTGAAAGAAGAGGGAGCATTTGGCAATATATCTGGTGTGTGCAAAAATAAGATGGAGCAACTCCAAATCCCCTTCTCCCCTCTACATCATTGCCCTGTATTCAACTTACTTCACATTTAAATAATATAAAAAAGTGACATTTCTACAACGATCTGCTATCCAAAGCCCTTCACTAGCAGCTAACAGCTGTGCTGCTCCACATTAACAGTACTCAAAAGCACATCTTCCTCAGCTCTTCACTAACCCCAAAAAGACCATAATAAATGTGGTATTAGGCAAATAGCTGCAAACCAAAGTTCTGTGCTGTGCTGTCCAAATAATCCCTTCTGGTTCTGATCCAAGCACAGTGGTGTTGAGGAAGGGCCAATCCCTAACATGTGTAAGCTGTGGTAGCTCCATGAGGCCAGTCCCACTGTGTCACCAGACACCAGCTAAGGACACAGACTGCTGACCTCTTGGATGATGACCACGTCCACAGTCAACTTCACCTGTTCCCACTGATTTACACAGGAGCTGGAGGGGTTTTGCTCATGCCAGTTATTTTCTTTGCTGCTGTTCAAAGGTGCAAAAGTACTCGTGCTATGCCTGTCTGATTCTCTTCCTTGTTTTTCCTTAAAGAGAAATTCTCTCTTTTAATCTTCATAAATGAACTTTACAGGCACTTCTTGAAAGGTTTCTAAATTTGAGCTGACTTCTCTGATCTCTTTTCATTTGTAAGCACTATGACATTTTCCTATACTTTGTCCTGCTCCCTGCTGAAAAGTTTATACATGCCTGATGCATTCTAAAACAATCATAAGAGCAATTTTTTTTAAGCTATCATTTTATCAAGGGCAGCTAAGTGAATAATTTACAAGTACTTGCTTTTTTTATTTGTGGAGTGTGCATGGGAAAGGTAAAAAGTAGCACTTAATTAGACCGTCATTTAAATTGGCTCAATTTTGCTGTAACGTAAATCTTTTTGCCTAGGTTTGTGACTTATGACTATGTTTAATTGCACATATGCTGAATGATACTCTTGCTCTCATGCAGTTACACAAAACCAATTTTTAGGTATATTCAGAAGCTGAATACTCAGGAGTGTATGCAAGAAAAGCAGCAGCTAAGTAGGTGTGTTCAGCATGCAACAAGATCTTAGGACGGTCTTCAAAATATTTACCTGCTTCAAATTCCACCAAACTGGATCACCTAGTATCAGCAATGCTGATTTTTGGCATTTTTCACCTACAGATCTCACAGACTGTAGCAAACAAGGAAATCATCCCTATCTGAATTTCACAGGAGTACTAAAAGGCATCCGCCCTAGATCAGTCCTTCTGAAGGCCAGGAGCAGAATCAGAAATAAAAACTAAGTGTCAGTACTGTGAAAAAAGATACAAAAATCCAGCCTACTTGGTTGTTCCCACTCCTCACACTCATGTTTCATCTTAAAAATATGACAGAAATATGCCACCTAAGGCAGCTCCAAGTAGGGAAGGAGAACAATCCCAAGCGATCTAGCTGGAGGATGTCGTAAACTTTGTCAACATCAAAGAATTCTGCACTTGTGCTAAGAGAAACCTCTGATGTGGAAGTTACACAAATGCACTGCAGCTGCTACAGCTGGCTAGCTCAGAGGAAGTGTAAATATACAGAAATTTTTACATTTGTGTGAATTTCCTTAATGTTGGTAAAACTCTGTGTTTTAAGTATACTCAAGATACTAATTTATTTGATAACAATTTTCCACTGCAGCAGATTTTGTGAAGTGACTGTCAGAGGGTTTTTTTAGATGCAGATTCCATCAGCCAGGCCCATAAAATCAGTGAGAACAGATTCTACTCAGTGTGATCGTGGCTTGCAAAACTTGGCCCTCGGTGAGGCTTTCATGTTGTGAGGCCTGCTGTGTGCTGTGCAGACCCCTGTAGAGTGAATAAAAATTAATGATCTTCTTACATATTAATTTCTTATCTTACCACATATTTAGAGAAGTGGTGCTCTACAATTCTGGTTGATGGGATTTCAAAAAGGAGTTTGATTTGTTTGCATTGACGTTTTTCATTCCTCCAATATTCCTGGAGCTCCTTAGTAGTCATCGAAGAGTTGGGGCTTAGGGTTGCACCGGAATCTAAAACAAATATATTTAGTATTTCAGGTTATATTTGCATTTGGAAAGAAAACTCTTATGTATTTGTTGTGAAAGGACAGCCTAGATTTTCTGTTGCTGTAACAGCAAGACCGAAAGACTCATAAAATAAGTGGTTTGACTGCTAATAGACAGGAGCACAAGCTTTGAGGAAAGCTATTAGGGTTTGAAAGAAAACATATCACCTGCAGAATACAAAACTGTAGAGAACATAGTGACACAAAGTATTGTATGTCAAGGTTGTAACCTAGGGTACAATCTGAGCAGGAGATTTGCTTCATCATCCCAGAAGTAGCCCTAAGAAATAGCCTTTTGAGTCAGATGTTTCTCCAGGATTCTTTGTTGCTAAATGGATGAGATAATACAATGCAGCTGCAAATTCAGACATATATTCAAAAACAAAACTGACCCTACTCAAACATGAGGTTTGTGCAGTAATAGGAGAAAGCTGAGAAAACATGAATATCCGAACCTCAAAGTTGGCTAACCAGCTCAGCTGAAGGAGGAATTCTCACATTCTCTCTTTTTGTTTCTTTTGTAGCTGAACTGGTGGCACAGTTCAGCTACAAATATTTTATACACCTCCCTCCTTTCCCCTCCCTCTCTTCCCACAGTCACATATACACACACATACATATATATGTGCACATATAAAAAATATGTGACAGCTGGTTGGAGAGTTTGCTTACAGAAGAATTTCATGTAGCATTTCAAAAAGGTGATTTCTCTTTGAAATCTTATAAAAAATATTCTAAATTATTCTAAAATAATTAGTCTTTGAAATCTACTGACAATGGATTTCATCAGGTGGCATATAGGCTAGCAAAGTGGATAAAAGAAATGGAATATTTGTATTTCAGTGGGCACACTGGTTCCAGTTTCTAATCAAGGATGTCTTTGTCAAGGCAGTCAGCTGAAGTCAGTGTGCATCTAACATTCTGCCAGTGGAGGTGAAGGAGCACAATTGAAGGGTAAGAGAACAGCTTGATGCAGAAATAGATTTGTAAAGGCACCACAGTACTCTTTCAGTGGCCCCACTTTTACATGTTCTTAATCATTTGACCACACAGTTTCAATTATCAAGGCCTTGGGGGTTTGGCTCAATCCCTACAAAGCATCTATTTCCTAGGAGAGGTGGCTTTCATTACATCCTTCCAGCCTTAAAATCTTGATGAGATTATATATATTTTGGGTTATACATAACATTTTATTTAATAACAGACAAGAGCAATCTTAGGTATGGTAAGTGTTCAGTGCTGCCTCTTTCAAGGCATGTGAGAGCTGCCTGCTTGAGATTAGCTTCAGTTTGGTGTCCTTGCTGATATTGCCAGGAAGCTCAGAATTGGTGATGCACAGGAAGTGCAGTCCCAAGCCTGGCTATCTGATGATCACTGTTTTCATTCCTGGTGTGTAAATTAAATCTGTGATACATTTTAGGCAGGAGGCATTTGAAAGGAAACCTGTGTGTGTATATACACACCAGGATGAGCATCAGTTTCACTATTGCTACATTATTACTACAAGTGTAATCAAGGCTTAATTTCTGTGGAGTACGGCAGTAGAGCTTTGAACCACTGCTGCAATAAATAAGCAAAGTTTTTGATACAAAATATTAACAGCATAAACAGCTAGATGAAAAATAAAATTAAAGGACAGCATCAACCTTGCATGTCATCTTTTTCTGGATTTTCTTTTCTCACTTGACATGAAATTTCAGCTTTGGGTTGATTTTCTTCTTCATCAGATGGACTTGTGGTAGAAGACGTAGTAATTCTGCTCACAGCTTCCAATAGCTCCCTTTCTGCCGTGCAGTGTGAATCTTGGTCCATTGCTTCTTATCACTGAAAGATTACAAACCCCATGACATTTCTTAGCACCACCCCTTTAGGGGATCTAGTCTGGTAATTTTTTTATATTATTCATTGTTCTCTGTAAACTTGTATCAGTGTAACTTCATAAAAACTAAAGTAATAAATAGAAATATCTACATAGTGCAGAACCATTCCTATTACTGCTACCAGTGAAAGTGTTTGGATGTTTTTCTGGAAGCTTAAAATCAAACAAGAAAGCCATAAGAAGTTATGTTGAATAAGATTAGGAACCCAGTTCTTACCTATGAGAATTTTGTCATGAACTTCAGTGTGGGCAGGTTTCTTCCTCCTTGTATTTTGCCCTCAAGCTTGCAAGTAGGAACTCAGATGAACTAAAAATCTTTGAGATAATTTGTATAACCAGCAGCCTGGTTCTCTTACATTGCTGAAATATACTGTTCTCAAGACTCATAAGCTTACTGTCTCTTCTTAATCACAACCTGTAGGACAAAATAGGGTGATATCTAAAATAGTATACAGTTTTTATCGTATTTCACAGTTTCAGGTTCCCTCCAGAGACTTGTCTCTGTACTGTGAAAACAAGTTTCACAGTGGCTTGGTGGAAGGAGATCTGAATGTACTAATTATTATAAAGAAATATTCTCCTTTTACTTGTTCTTTTACCCTACATATATTGTGCTACATTAGATCTGTTCTGCTAGGACCACTATTTTACCAAGTGCTTAACACAATATACTTCTACTCCATAGACCAAGTTGGCCACTCTGCTGCTTAAATATCTCCATGTTGAAGGACGTTTTTTCTTTTGTTTTTTTTTTAAACAAACAAACAAAACCTACCTGTTACACCACTGTGTTATATGAACAGTTGAAAAAGTTCTTAGAACATCCTAAAAACGTTGCCAAGGTGCTGTGCTCCCTTAGCATGAGCAAAGAGTTGCTCACTGTTAGCTGAGTGAAAACCAAATAACAGAACAATACAGTTTTACAAGAAACCCTACTAAAATACTGCCCAAGCAGTGGCTATTACATAATAGGAGGTTTTAAGAGGGTTGTTGCTACATATCATTTTGCCTCCACTTGCCTAGCACACAGTTGTGCAATGTTAGATACAGAGGTGAGGAAACTACTTCAGCAGACTTATTGATTTCTGGCAAGCTGCAAGGCTATAAAAAGAAAAGAAATTACTTTCCCCACTGGAAATACTGGAAGTGCAAACTACTTTCCTCTAACAGAAACCTTTCCTTTGGCTGGCTTGCACAAGCAAGTATAGAGATGTTGTCAATCTTAATGAAAGCATCATGGAGTGAAAGTTCCTCAGTCCTCCTTATGATCTGCTCTTTGAACTTGAAGAACAGCCACTTACATATCATTTACCTGCTCAGTCTTGTGAAAATCACAACAGTTTATCCCAAGAGCATATATAGCAGATTAAATGAGGAATCTGAAAATGACCAAACACATTAAAATGACAACTTTTTTTTGTGTTTATAAGTTGGGATAACTTTATAAGAAAAGTTGTATTTACATGGAGAGAAATCTTTGTATTTGCATAGCTTTATAGTCATAGGTATATATATGTATATATATGTGTATATGTATGTATATATATATATATAGACACTATTTTAAAACATGATTTACGGGGATACATAACACACTTGTAAACAGAAGAATGAAGAAGTGGATGTTACGACACACAAATCCTCTGCCTTGAATATACGTACCTTGAATACTAGCTGCACCTCATGCAGTTTCATTTTCACTAATGAAAGTGATGAGCTAAAACTCATCACAAACACTTCTAACTAAGCTACCACTTATATTTCCGTATTTAAAAAAAAAAAAAAAAAAAAAAATCCAAAAGAACATACAACCCCCCCTCCGCAACAAATGACACGATTTTATCTTGAGCAGACACTCATCCTGTTCCGTTCCGGGGTAAGTGCTGCTCCAGCCCTTCACAGGCTTTTATCGCTCTGGAGCCCGAAGCGGCCGGAGCACCCACCTGGAAATGGAGCTTTACTTGTGGCACATGTGAGCTCCGAGCGAGGCCACGCACCGCTAGCCTCGCCTTTCCGAAACGCAGAAGAAGACGTCTGCGCCTTCTTCTAGCGGGCACATTCTGTGTCTCCCAAAGGGGAAGGAAGAAGGCTCGATTAAATCGCGCTTGCCCGTCCCATGGGCCGATCGCGCATGAGCCCTCCGTGCCCCGGGGCCAGCCCGGCCCGGCCCCGCCGCGGGCTCCAGCGCCAGCCCCCGGCCCCGGAGAGACCTCAGCGCACTGCGACCGACACGATCCGTGCAAACCTCCCTGCATGGCCTTCCGAAGCTAAAAAAACACTCTTAGCAAAAGGGAGATTAGCGGGAAAAAAAAGAGCTAAGTATGTAAAATGTACTTATGTGGAAAAAGAATGCCCCTTGGGATGTCTTTAAAATACAGGCTTAACATCCAGTTCAGGAGACAAAATGCAGATGGCATCACAACAAACAGCCTTGTTCTGTGTAAACTTGCACTTCTGACAGAAATCCTGATTCTGCGTAGTGCAGAACACATGATTAATTTCAAATACCTGCTAAATTAAAATTCAAATAGGAGCATTATCGTATCTGACATGATTACTAAACTTGATATGGGTTTATGAGTGTGCCTAAAATTAATTCTATATGTGCTTACATTCATTGTTGAACTGAGGGCAAAATGAAGAAGAATGATGTATTAATCTACATGTCCTTTGGCCCAGATTCTTCCTTTTGGTGTTCAATTTGGAAATTTACTTTAAACCATCAGGATAACTATTTCTGGGGTAAATAATATGGACACCATCTTTTTCCAGTAAGGTAAATTTCCCCTCTGCCAAAGTTCAGTCACTGAAAAACCAAGCCATTTTAACGCAGCACAAATGTGGGAGGCAAGAATCCAAAGGACCACATGGATCCTGCCCCACACATTCCTTTAGAACAAACAATTTCAAATAATGTAAAACCAGGGCCATAAACTGGTAATGCTTCTCTTCTGCTTTATTTGCAGCATAAAACAATGCCAACTTTAACTTGGACTCGGTCTAAATGTAGGAGTTTTGCCAGAATAGCTGTCATAATGATGAAAAATCCCTTGCATGCAGCTACAGCCACACTGGCAAAAGCCCTGGAGTAGATGCCGTTATATTGGCAGAGTTCTTTGGCCACTTTTGCATATTCCATGAGAAAAGTGATTTAAGTTACACCCTAAAAGAAATCTGTGCTTGCCAATTCAGCTCTAAGGTGTAGCTATACCAGCCAACACTTTTAAGTGTAGACAAGGCATGGGTTTCTGGCACTACTCTCATTCCTTTAAAGCTAGATTTATGGGTTTGGTTACAATTGTGAGCAAAAACCAAGGGGGATTTCAGTGTATTTCACTTATGCTGACATTTTACAGATGTATCTAAACTTTGAATTTGGAATCAGGTAATTTATGTGTTGCCAAAAAGCAATGTATTAGCTTGTGATGCCTAGTGTTATTGTCCTGTTCTTGGTAAAGTGAAAAGAAAAGAAAAAAGTATATTTTTCAGTATATTAAGTGTGACCTCTACTTTTAATTATTTCAGAATATGTAAGTTCTAGTAAAATTAACCGGGATGATTAAAAGAAATGAAATATGTTATTATATTTACAAATCAAGGATGTTCCACAAGACTTCTGCCTGCCTCAATAGAGTCAGCTATTATGGTCAGAGCTGGTTCCTGGGGGTGTTCCTCATGCCCAGGAGCTGTGACATCCACAGCAGGTTTGGCAGGCTGCAACTCCTCATCCTGCTCCCAGGAGCTCAGGTTTTGTCCAAACAGCACCTCACCCTTCACTGGGACCCAGAGCTGTTAGCCTGGCAGTGTTTTACTTTCCTAAGTGTCTATTTGATTAGCACATGCAAACACACTGCAGTGCACAGTGTTGTTTGCTAGCAGAATGCATAACTAATATTTCTCTTTATATTCTCAGCTATGCTTCCAACAGTCAAATATTATGTAAAGGTTAAACAGTAGAAAATTTTTACAATGGCAGCAAAGCATTCTTAGAGACAGGCAAATGCACTTACACTATCAATTTACATTAATACTCATAAAACTGTGGTAAATTTTAATGGAAAAGCATTTTCTGTAGTTTTCAGGGATGGAAAAGGGATTCTGATGCAGTGGCTCATTCTGAGTTTGTATTCTGTGAAAGCACTGACTTTGTCAGACATAAAGAGCACAGTTAAAATGCATCTGCCAAGGGATATGGGAAAAGTGTGCTCTGCAATAATGCAGGAGTGAGGCAACGTTAAAATCATAACAGTGCAGTGCATAAAAGGTTGTTGTCATATGAGTTATGTCCTCCAAACCCATTTAAGATGAAATGACTCATTTTAAGAAGAACAACTGGCAAGTTTATGGCCAAAACTTGGTGACCAGCCAAGAGATAAGCCAGCATTGTGATGCCATGTAAAGGATGCCTGCCACTATTGAAAGGCTGTGTGCCTTTGATAGCCAAAGAACCAAAAGGGATTGCTGTCCCAGTGCCAAACATTCTGCCTTGATTTATACCCCAATCTGGGCAGTTCCCATTTTCCCAATCAGACAGATTACACAAACCCTGACAGATACAATATTGAACCATAGACTACAAAGCTGGTATCAGCTGGAAAACTTGGGAGCTAAACCAATGTCATATATTAACTGCAGTTTTCTGGCAAATTTTATTGGCATTTTATCAAAGCAGAGCAAGGTCTTTTTTTTGTTAAAGAATGTGGCTGTAATATCCCTACTGCAAAATACTCTTTAGCTTCTGTCCTAAGAAGTGCAGCTTCAGGCAACCTCACAGTCTGTGCTGCTTTTTCATCTCAAGCCCCAAACTATTTAGCTAAACAAGATTTATTTTACTAAATCGTTCATTAGAACAGTAGATA
Source organism: Pseudopodoces humilis (assembly GCF_049639895.1). NCBI lineage: Eukaryota > Metazoa > Chordata > Aves > Passeriformes > Paridae > Pseudopodoces > Pseudopodoces humilis. The sequence goes on along the minus strand of NC_142213.1, from coordinate 11,975,590 downwards.
TGACAAAAAGCCCTAAACAAACAAGGGAAACCTGACATATTTATTCAAGTCCCTTTTTATCACATAAGTAATATTTAGAAAATGCAGTCATAATGTCTTTGATGCTTCTACAAGAATCTTTCCTCTCTTTTTTCTTTTTTTTTTTAATGGAGCTGGATAAATACCAACCATTTCCATGTTTGAATTAACAGAAAAAAAATCATCTGTTTTGAAGAATATTCTGCACTTTTGGGGCAATGCTGTGATAAATGAATACCATACTCCCATCCTGGCACAGCACAAAATTCTGTTCCATGCTATGCTATAACATGTAATTGCACAGTGTTGTGTCATTTGGAAGAGGAATTTGTTTACCATACTTCATTATTACAAAACATGTCTCTCTTAACAAGAGTGTGGTTTAAAGAAATCATTTGCTGTTTAATGGCAAATGTCTCGTGCTGGTGTTATTGACAGGGTTTTCAACATAAAAGAGATGTAGCAGGCCCATTGTACACTGCCAAAGTCCTGTTATCACTTTACAACTCCTTTATACTGCTAAAGGAGTATGAAGGAGCTTTAGAGTAAACAGCAGTCTTGGCCTGCCTTTCATCTGTGGTCTGTCAGTGACACGGAGCTGTGTGCAAGCCCAGTGGGTCAATAGGATATTAACTTGGGTTAAATGTCACAAGCACTGTTCTGTCTGCAGAATGACAGGCCCTGTGAATGGGCCATGTTGGTCATTTTTCCTGCTGAATTTGTACAGGGTTAAGTCCATAGTTACATGGAATACAGAATGTTTTAAAATATTTGGTTCTGAATTATTAGGAACACTACATGTAGTCATTCCTATCAAGCAGTTTGATATTTTATGCTCATAATGTATCTGTCCCCTTTTCTTCTCACATGTAATTATGGTGTACTTTGGCTAATACAGTCATGTTCCACATGTGATTTATTTATACCAAAATGTAAACATAATGACATTTGGCATAACAGGATTTATAGCAGGACATGTTAGTGCAGTTTGCAGTAGCACAAAAGGCAGCTCCACAAGCAGAGGCTGCAGCAGCTGTGTGTAGATAGCCACCTTGAGGATCAGCAGAGCATGACTTGGGGTTACTGCGTGCTCTTCTGCACAATGAGGAAGGCATAAATCTTGGTATATTGTTTAGTATAGTATATTTTCAATGCTATTTATTGTTTAAAAATTAAATGAGACTTTGAAATGCAATTTTTCTTTTACGAAACTAGGTGGAACGGATTAGTGCGAGCATTCATTCCACAGTTGATGGAATCTCATTGTTTCCTCAGGAGTTCCAAAAAACTGCTAGCAGGTGTCTGTATCCTTTCCATCTTGTACATACCCACACAAATAAATCCCCCTGTTCTGCCTTCCCATCTTCCTAGCAAAAGCCTTGGTAGGGACTCCCAGTGCTTCAGAGCTTAGAAATGGGCAGCTGGCTGATTTGGGGCTACATTGGATCTGCTCTGGGCTCTGGAGAGCTACAGGGAACAGGATTTGCTGGAATAGCCTTTAGCTAATATTGAACTGCACATGTTACTAGATTACATAAAATCATATATTAGGGGAATGCTACAGATGCTAAGAAACCAGGTCTTTCTAAACAAGTGTTTATTTATGTGCCAATATTACAGTAACTTCCTGAGATACAGAATCAAATGCTGTATCCTTAACAGATGATTCTTCGTAGGAAGTCCACTTCTAAAGATGCAAAACTTTAGAAATACTTTTCATGAAATTTAAAGCACTATTTTAGAATACTATATGAGTAAAACCAAACCTTCTCTAAAATAAATGCTTTTTTGAAATGCTGAATGTGTGAATGGAGTCTTTAAACCTGACTATCCAGTTGAGAAATTCCCTTCTATTCCAGAGTTCATTCTCTCATTCATAATTTAAGCAGAGCTCACTATCTATAAACAACAGTGTTGCTAAGTGGATAGAATAGTGCAGCATTCAGATGACAGGCACAATCAAAAGTAGGTCGGTTAAAGAGAAACTACATTTGGATTTTATTACATGAAATATTTAGCAGCATTACTCGAATTTCCTGGGAGTAAAAATAGTTCCGAGGCGGGTATTGAAGCCTGACAGCAGCGAGCAGGCTCCGGGACCTCTGCGGCCGCCGCTCCACCAGGGCCGCTCGGCAGCACGCCGAGCTCCCGGCGCGGAAAGCTCAGGGCTGTGCAGGGGAGCCGCCCTTGAGCACCGGCACGGCTGAAACCGCTCCTTGCCCCCGCCCAAGCGCACACGGAGGGCCTGTGGTTAATGCCGCCGGAGCTGTGCTCCCAGCCCGGGGAAGACGGTCACTGCACCGCCATGGCTCTGCCGCCTCCCGAGGAGCGTCTGTCCTGCCTCCACGTGCTGCGCGCACCGGGGACAGCGACCAGCGACTCCGGCTCAGGACTCTCAGGTGCTGGACGCAGGCGTATCCCTGGCCAGGGCGGGCTGGGGCGGAGCGGCCTCGAGCAGCGGAGCCCCCAGGCCCCAGAGCCCTCAGGCGGGAGCGGGGCGTGGCGGCCGCACCGACCCCGGAGCGCGGTGCCCGCCCGGCCGCTGGGGGCACGCGAGCGCTATCCAATCAGCGCCTCCGGAATGCCAGAAGTCCCGCCCTCCACCCTGCGCGGCCAATCAGCGCCCCCTCAGGGGGTGTGTTCCGCCATCCGCCCCCTCCCCTGCGGCTCATACAAGCGCGATGCGCTGGAAACCCCCGAATCCGTTCGTGACTGGCGGCTCTTTTCGCCAATAGCGCTGCTCAGCTGTGGCGCCGGCACGCTGTGATTGGCTGCGAGCGCGGCGGAGAGTCGAGGGGGCGGGCCTGCCAGGCTAGCAGGAGCGGGTGTGCGGCGCTCGCTGCGCGGCCGTGGCGGCGATGGGGCAGCACCGAGAGGGCCGGGCCGGCGCGCCGGGCGCGTGAGGGCGCCGGGACGGACCCGCGGGCGGGCGGGCGGGAGGCCCGGCCCGGGCCGGGCAGGAGGAGGTGAGGAGCGCGGCCGCGGGACGTCGCTCGGCGCCGTCAGGCAGGGGCGCGGCTGGTGCGGCCGCCTGCTCAGGCCGCGCTCCGGCCGCACTCCGGCCGGTTCTGCGGGCCGTGGCCGCGGGCCGCCGCCGCCGCCCCTGCCGTGTTGCGGGAGCCGGGCCCAGCGGCGGGGCCGGGCTGGGCCGGGGGTGGCGGTGGCTTTGCTCCTGGCGGGCCCTGCTGGGCCTTTCCGACACTTCAGCCTCAATCCCTGAGCAGCGCGTTGGCGGCTCAAGAAGTGTTTCGGGACTTTCCTTCCCCGTCCTGCACCGAGCCGCCCGTCAGAAGAGAAAAGGCTCAGGTTTGGGGCGGGGGGTTGGATAATTATTCTCCAAAGCTGAGCCTTGCACGGAGCCGTGTGTGTCGCACGGACGTGCCTTGCCATGAAACACGTCGTGAGAGAACCCAGTGAAATACGATATTCGGTAGCGTTTCGGAATCTGAGCACACACATGTGAGAAATGAGTATTTCATTTTTGGGGGAGGACTGGCAGCGGGGTGTCTGCAGGGTGGCTGTATTGGTAAATCTCGAAACGCCACAGCATTCTGGCCCTTGAGAATGATTCCTGTTCTTCCTCTCACGGAGATTATTTGTATCAGATTTATAACGCCGAGCACAACTGCAGGTGCATTTTCTTTTAGGAATCGCGTTACCAGGATGAACATCTTTGTATTACATTGTTTCAAGCGCTATTTTGAGAACCAGTTTCTGTTTCTTCCACTCATAGCTTGTATTGCCGGTATAATTCTGTGTGCATTGAGCTGCAACTAAATTTCCTTGCTCCTAGTTTTAACCTTCCCATGAAAATTGGTTTTGGGCTGTTGAAGAACAGAACTTTGCATCTTGGCTGGTTAAATTATTTTTGGTATTAAAGGGTCAAGTTTTTTAAGAAACTGTACAATTTATTTTAGCCTTTTCATTTTGTACTCTGAATCAGAGCCACAGACGTGTGTTCATTCTGAAACCTGATAGCTGGTTTAAACATCTTCATATAGTTCATCTAAGGCTCCTGCAGGGTAGAAAGAGAGTTCTTGAATTTCAGAGCAAACTGTTATTCTGATGAGATGTCTCTGTAGTGACAACAGTGACTCACAAATGAGGAATAAAGGAAATTAGGGAAGCTTTGAAGTTAGGTAGTTTATGGCCTAGCCCTGACAGTTTTTAAAATGTGGGGTTTTTTTTCTGAAATATGTAGTGTTGCAGTCATGACTGTGTTTTGCCTATTTCTCCCCAAAGGCTTTTGAGCATGAAAAAATTGAGGTAGTAGGTGGAATAAAAGGATGCTGCTGAACAAGCTCTGACACCTAAATTGCCCATGTTGGTGGTCAACTACTCTTGGATTTGCACAATTGTAGAAGCTGCTGGTGTGTTGTACAGTGCAGTGATGGCTTTTGGTAAGGATTAAGTTGCTTGGTTCCCAAGTTAATCTCACAGTGGTTTATTATAAACAGTGAATAGTTTATTCAGGTCATAATCTGATACAACTACGCTGTTTGTTCAGCAAAGATTTTACTTTGCACACAGAATTCCATTGAAAATGGCAGTAAAAATAATCCTTAAATCAATGGTGTATGTAAATGTATTTTTGATATGTTGCCAAAACTTAATGTTCTTTTAACAAGCTTTTTTGTGCTCTTAAAATACTAATTTGTCACTTCTGTTATTCTAAAAGAAGATTTTGAAGAACTCTTCAATAAAGGAATGCTTTTTGGTACTATAGCCAGTGGGTTTAGTAACATTTCTCTGGGTGTCTAGGGCTTTGGAAGACTGACCACACACCACATAAAGTTATTACATAATCTAAATGCAGCCGTTGACAAGTTTTCACACTGAATTCTTTACTACTAAACATGTGAAGATTGTATTGTTGCAGCAATGGACTTGCAAACAAGATGTACTTAATAAAAAATAGATATGATAAGGTTTATTAAAAAAATTGATTAATCTTTTTTGAGCTGTTGAACAGACTTTTTCTTTTAATATATTATTTCCATGCATACTTACTAAAATGAAAATTAATTATTTCTGTAAATGAAGTAGGAAAAATCAGGATCCCTGTAATGTCAGAGATACTTATTTGCAGTCTACTGGGGATTGAGAAACTTTGTGGAATGGCTCAATAAAAAGCACTGGAATGTGTGAGTTCGTAGGGACTGAAAGATGAGACTTTGCCCAAATTTCAGTTTGTCTGTAGTTACTGCTTTTCTTTGGGGAAAGAGTTTTGTTAAATACTCTGTCTGTTTAAAAAGATGAGGAAAATAATTACAGGACTACTGTATTTCATTGCTTTCCAATAGCTACTGAAACTGGGTTCAAACAGGGTAGGAGAAATAGCAATAGATTTTGATGTGATAGATTTTTTTTTTTGTGTTGTTTGGATGCCATCAGAGGAAAGTTGTGGAGAAATAGGGTACCTAGGCACAAGGACAATGATTATTTGCCTTTAGATATAAATAGTTGTTGAGGTTATCCTTTAAATGAGTACAAACTGTGGCATCACTGATTGGGGACAGGAAGATTTACATGACAATACATTGTGAACTTGTATACTGCTTTTGGCTGTCATCTTTAGAAGAACAAATCCTGCTAAAGTGCTGCAGATCTTTCTTCAGGTATCCACTATGATCAAAACTATAGACACATGTGCTCAAAGAAGGATTTTCAATTTGTTCTTTTTCACTTCATGGTTGTGAATTGTAGTCCTAAAGATGATGTTTAACTAAGGTGTTTGCTCCATGCTCCATGAATAACTGAAAGTCAGGTATTTCTTAATTTGTTGAAGTGAATTATCTTTCTAGAATGGTAAAAACAAGAGCCTCCAGTTTTTTTTTCTGATAATTCCATGTTGCAATGCTGGCACGGTTTGGTTTTCATATACTGTATATTACTGAAACTGTCCATTTCTATTAAAGAAATGGCTGTTATAAGTTACTAAAGTTCCCATTTTCTGCTGCTCTGTTTTGTCAACACAATTTTCTGCTTCACTAAATCAAAAAATGTTATGCAGGATGACAGATGCAATATACTTTGTCAGAAATAAGTAGTCACTAATCATGGGAAAAGAGCTTCATAGTGGAAAGTTTCAGTAAAATATTGTTTGTAAACTAGAGCAGGTTGTTTATTTATGTTCATTTGCACCTAGGTTTTCTTTTTGCTTTCACTTATGTGTGTCTTCTTTGTTTTCTGCGTTTCATTACATGCTTTCCACAACCCCTTTTTTTCCCAAGGAACTAAAGAAGGAAATGAAATTCACAGCAATAAGGAGCAGAAATGGGTAAATGGCTCTGCCCATGATCAACAGAACAGTGGCTCTTCTGGGACTGTGGTCACTGCCTTGCATTTTGCTGAACCCTGATCTGTATGAGGAATGAGTCTGGTCACAGATTTAAATTGTTTTATGTTTTATTTAAGACTGACTGTACTTACCCAATTCAATTTTGTCCTTTTTTCTTTTCTTTTTATTCTAGGCTTCCTGCTCTAAATGTGTTTCTTTGCAAAATGAATATTGCATTGTTCCACAAAGATTGGACCCCCCAGTAGAATTTGGAAAGACCACTGCACATAAATCAAGAGCTTATTTTTCTTGAAGATCTCTGTGCAGCTTTTAAAGTTTTAATCACAATGAATTCAGGCTTATGGAGTCAAGAAAAAGCAAGTTCATCCTACTGGGAAGAGCGGATTTTTTACTTGCTTCTCCAAGAGTGCAGTGTCATAGACAAGCAGACTCAAAAGCTCTTGAAAGTACCCAAAGGTAGCATTGGGCAGTTTTTTCAAGACCGTTCTTCTGTGGCGCACTCCAGAAATATTCCATGTAAAGGCAAGAAACTGCAGATTGGATTAAAGATTCTGGAACAACCACATGCAATCCTGTTTGTGGATGAGAAGGATGTTATAGAAATAAATGAAAAACTAGCTGAGTTGCTTCTGGCTATTACTAACTGTGACGAAAGATACAGTTTGTTTAAAAGCAAAAGCAGGTTAGCTAAAGGCGTCCAGATAGATATTGGCTCACCTGTTAGAGTACAGCTGAGATCAGGGGAAGAGAAATACCCTGGAGTTGTTCGCTTCAGAGGACCCTTAATGCAAGAAAGGTCCCTAACAGGGATATACTTTGGAGTAGAGTTGCTGGTAAGTTCCTTGCTAAGGAGTAGTATCAGATATACTTTATGAGGTGAGCTAAATATATCTTTAGTATAAAGAGGAAGTCCTGATAATTTTTTTTTCTAGAAGCATATTACCCCTAAGATCTGTTACCTTCAATCTTCTCATAAATGCTTTTATGTGAACGTGCCATATCATATCTCCATGTTAAGTGAAGTTTGATGTGGTGCATGGGCTGGCAGAAGGACTTGAACATACTCTGAGTCCTCTAGCTCAGAAAAATTTAATTCATAGAATCCTGGAATGGTTTGGCTTGGAAGAGACCTTAAATATCATCTAGTCTCAAAGCCCTTGCTATGAGTAGGGACACCTTCCACTAGATAGTTTCCCCAGAGCTCCATCCATCCTGGCCTTGAGCACTGCCATGGATGGGGCATCCACAATTTCTCTGGGTAAAAATACTTACATCCCTATCATAGTGAATATCTGACTCCCAGATTTCTGTTGAGTACTTTGTTTTCTTGTGTCAGGATACAGTCCCTAAATGCAGGGTGGAATTTCGGGGCTGCTGTTTTTGTAGATCCCTATAAGTCCAATGGCAGCGAGTTAAAATAGAGAATGTATGCTTCTTGTGAGGTATTTCTGAAAAATTAATGCCAACCATAAGCTATTGACGGGTTAGGTTCAGGAAAGTTCTCCTCTTGTTGTAGGAGTGTATTTTTCAAAGTTCTCTTTAAACTTTTCCTGACCTCTTTGTAATTCCCACTGAGAACTTCAGGGAATATCAGGCTCAAGTGTTCCTGAAAATCATCTCACTTTATATGGCATATAAGTAGAATTTTTGAATGTTTAGCATATGTCTAGTATGAAGTAGTCTTGTCTTGATATGACAAAAATTTGATAATTGAAGCAAAATTTGCACCTGAAGAAAATTTATCTGCTTCTCTGAGTATAAAGGCTTCTGCCTACATCTACTCCCTAATCTAGTGACATCTTGCTCTTTATTCCCTGAAGATCGACAGTCTGTATATTTGCCACAGATTCTGATGACAGAATTCTCTCAATAACGATAGTGCATCAGGCAAATTCTTAGTGCAGTTTGTCCAAAACACTGGATTATGTTACTGCTCTTTTGCTCTTTTAGTAGTCTGTTTTTCACAAAATACATAATTTTTTTTTTTTTTTTTTTTTTTTTTTTTTTTTTTTTTTCCTTCTTCTTATTCCTCCTCCAACACTTAGGAAGAAGGTCGTGGTCAGGGCTTTACTGATGGACAGTACCAAGGCAAGCAGCTTTTCAGATGTGATGAGGATTGTGGGGTTTTCGTTGCTTTGGACAAACTGGAGCTGGTGGAAGATGATGACAATGAACTGGAAAGTGACTATGCAGCTCCAGTTGATGCAATGCAGGTAGAACTTCCTCCTCTGGAGATCAACTCCAGGGTTTCTCTGAAGATAGGAGAGAGTATAGAGTATGGGACAGTTATATTCTGTGATGTCTTACCAGGAAACGAAAGTTTAGGATACGTTGTTGGAGTGGACATGGTAAGAAAATAATCTGACTTTAATAACTTCTGCATGTGTGTTAGCTAGTGAATGACATGCACGTAGAAGAAGAAACATTATCCACAAGCTACTTCAGCGGAGGCTGACCTAAAATGGGAAATAAACACTGTGTTCAGAGATGCCCTTGGTGGTAATTGTTTCTTGGCATCAGATAAATGGTGTCGTATTTGATGCTAAACAGTTCAGGTGAAATGCTCTGCTTACTCTGAGGAGCCTCCACTGAGCTACTTGCCATGTTAGGTGTCAGTCTTGAAGTCATGGAGTCAAGTGTTCGTCTTGTGAGACTGGCTTTGTTCTTCTGCCTGTTAAAAAAGTAGGCTGGATGTCTTTTTCTTTTGTTAGCCATTTTTAAAACCTTTTTTTTCGTGTAACTGTTTTGTTTTACTTTATTTAACCTTAAAATTGTGAGTTTCAAGTACAAAATTTGATTTTTCAAGAAAATGTGAAGCTTGTCTTTAAAAATTATTTCTAGCAACATGAAATTTTAAAAATGAATGGCTTTTAAATTTTTGGTACTTCAAAATTGTTCTGGTTTTGTAGGTTAGATGCTTCCATTTTCTTGGTTGCATTACCTGTTCCCTAAAAATGCACTGGAATTGCTCTTGCTTGTTTATCAATAATGTTTTTAGAAGAAAAATGCTTGTTAAAGTAGGAGCTGTTTCTCAAGAGATAATGTTTTAAGCTTTTGTCTTTAAAGACTAATGTTTGGCTAGTCTAAATACAAAATTAGTTACAGGAAAAAGCAGATGTTGTCAAACATTTCATTTTCCTACTTTTTATATTTCTAAAGATATATGTGTGTACTCAGTATGATGTAAATCTTCTTTTGGGATGCATGTAATGTGTTTTTCTATTTTTAGGATAATCCGATTGGAAACTGGGATGGAAGATATAATGGAATACAGCTGTGCAGTTTTGCAAGTGTTGAAAGTACACTTCTTTTGCATATCAATGATGTTATTCCAGGTATGCCCTGCTTTCTTAACCAGAAGGCAGACTTTGATAACATCTAGGACATTCTCCACCTAGGCACAGTTACATGGTTAAAACAATACTGCAGAATTAATATCCTAAATTCACTTGAATTACTTTCTCTGTTACATTTCTCTTCAGTTTTACCCTCTTTTGGGTTACTGGTGAAAAAGCTTTAATACTGAACAAAATTCCTGTCAAATTGTATAGTATTTACAATACTATGCAGTCTGTAATATTCATGAATATATAATGGGAATCTTTTCAATGGACTGTTGTTCAGTTCACTCCCGGAGTTCCAATATCTTGATCAGAAAGCTGTTCTTTCTGTGCTTGAAAGGTGTTGACAGGATTATGTATGCACTCTAGGAGTAAATACTTGGAAATGCCTGTCAAGACTGGAAAAATTCACTGCACTAATTCACTAAATAGTGTTAACTTGTAACAACTGCAGTTCCCTGATTCCTTTTCTGAAGAAAGAAAAGTTTGTATGAGACTTTTGTTTGGGCACTATCTCTAGACACGTTCTAAGGAGCCTGTAATTGTTGCTCTCACACTTCTATTGACTGATTTTTCTTATGTCTGCCTCCTATTTGCTAGTTTAATTGACATGCATGTTTTTGCACGAATGTTCTGCTCTTCTCTGGAGAATCCATGGGGACTTCTCCATTTTTTGAAAAGAGCATTTATTGTAGATGTGTTGATAGAAGAAAACTTAAAATTTCTTGTGTCTGTTTCCCATAATGGAAATACATCCATACATTAAAGGATGTGAAGTCAACCTATTTGATATGTTCAAGAAGTAATGGTAGACTTTGCAGCAAGCAATTGCTGATGTGATGAAAGCAGATTGTATGCACATAAAGTGTTGTGCCAAACAAGGCTTTGTTCCACTCAGTGTTAAAGCTTGTGGTGGCAGAGCTTTGTTCAGTTATGTTTCGAGGTGAAGTTTGTGTAACAGAGTGAAAACATAGAAAAGGGAAGCTAATACTCTTCATCTACCATATCTTAGAGACTGTGTCACAGGACAGGAGACCTCCCAAGCTTGCCTATACCTCAAGAAGTGGTGACAAAAGCTTGTTCAATCATAGTAAGCCAAAGGCGATAGGTATGTATGGGAAGGGATTTTCTTTACTTATGTAAGATCACAAAATGTATTGTAATGTATTGCAAAAAAGTATTGTCTTTTCTATCAGTTGATGTATGATTTCAGTTACATGTCAAGTTCAGAGTCATTAAGGTTGGCAGAGACCTTTCAGATCATCAAGTTCAACTGTAGTTAAAAGTTAAATTTCTCTGAAGCAGAGTATTAGTATGAATTTATTTAAACATGATAAAAATGGTAGACAGTTTAAATTAAGATTGCTCAAACTGCCTTCATTTTCATGAAAAAGAGTTTGAGGTTTAGCAGAAATTCAAGACCATATTACCTAGTTGTCTAGTACCACAGGTCAGGGCTGCATTCTGTTTCTTTGGAAGTGTGGTGTGTGTTTGTTTTGTTTTGGTTTTTAATAAATATTGGTTTCTCTGGTCTTCTTGCAAAAGTAGCAACTTCAAAATTTTTAGCCTAGGAGCAGATCTACTTAATAGTGATTGTATTAATTTTGCTGTGATTCAAATTGAATCCCCAATTGAATTCCCAAAACATAAACTTCCTTGAGTCTGTTTTTGTTCAGCTCTGAAAACCCTCCCAGGGGAAAAAAACAAACAAAACCAAACTGAAAGAGGAGCAATTTTTTATTTTTTTTTTAAGGCAGAAATAAAAATTCAGTTTCTTTTGATTTTACTAGTGGCTACATTGGCTACTAGAATACTAATGGCAGTATATTCTGCAAGTTGTCATTTTACCTCTCATCAAATGCTGCCAGAGATGGTCTTCACTGTAGTAACTGTGGTTATATGTTGGTACAAGTTATAGAATTGGAATTGAATCAGTAATTTATGTGAAATTTTAGTGCTTTAAATCCAAAACCCACCTACTGTAATAGTATTGCAAATACCTTCTTATATCCATAATGTATAGTCATGAAAAATTTGCTCTTGAGAGGTATTTTCTGCCTTCTTTTCAGCTTGGTAACCTGAGATTTCAGCTCAGAGTGTATATTGGTTTGGTGTCGATTTCTACCTTGTTATAAGCTTAGAACTGTGTTAGCCTTGATGGGAGAGTTTGCTCCTTTGTGGAAAGGCAGTTATGTCTTCTTGAAAGTGTAGTAACAAATTTTCAGTTGGAAATAAGAGTGTAGGTGATCTTTTTTAAAGAGATTCATCTCTTCAATAAAATATGTTGTTTTCCAGGATCTACCTCTGAACCTGGAAATAGAAGCAGATCTGAAGTCTTCTACACATTAAATGGCTCATCAGTTGACTCTCAGCCTCAAACAAAAACAAAATCCCCGTGGTATATTGATGAAGGTAAAGAGAGAGGATAGTTTTTTATATATTTATTTTAAAAACCCACAAAACAAAGCTAGAGTGTATCATGTTCTTCAAGTATAACAAGGATGAGATGAAATATAGAACAGTTGGACTGTGTTGTCATGGTGGAATACATACTACACCATAAAAAGCATCTTGAAACCCCTGTGAAAATGTTCTCTGTCTTGGTGTGACCTGTGGTTTTATTCTGCATGTTGGAGATTGTTCTTGGCAACTCACGTGCAGTTCTGTTGGAATGCACATGTTTCACAGGCAAAATAAAAGCTGAGGCTGGGATGGAAGACATGAAGTATTCCTTGTAGCCAAGTATACACAGTAATTGCATTTTGTCTGTCTTTGTAGCTGTGTTACAGATCCAAGGGAACTGTAACATTCTGCCATGCCAGCTAATCAGTCTGGAAGTGGGAGTGGGGAAATTATCTAAGTATATGTGTTTTTTTTCTGTATTTTAAAAAAATAATTTCTGTAAAATCTCTCTTTTGGTTTTTAAGAGTATGAGTGCACATACTTGAAGGATCAATATACCTTGATTTGCTTCCAGACCTATTTTTTTTTCCTGCTAAACTTTAGAAAAGTGTGGCTAACTGGCTTAAGGGGTAAATACTAAACTGTTAAGTTACACCAGAAACCTGTAGCAGCAGGTTCAATTCCTTGAACCACAAAAGAAAATGGGTTAAAATTGTTCTTGGTTCTCTAATGATTGTCGTTTTTTAACATTTTTTAAGACATTAACTTCATTTAATGAAACAGCATGGGGAGAATAGGTGAAGAGGCTTTTGTTCTGTGAATACCAATTGTGTATGGGAGACCCTTCCAACTCAGGGTATTCTATGACTGTGTAGAGAGATGAGAGAAGACACAAAGTGCTTGTGCTGTTCCATGTATCTCTTTTGTCAGGCACTGCATTGCTCATGACATATTTAAGTCCTTTATTCTTTATAGACACTGATGGATTCTCTGTATTAGAGCCAAGTATGTTGTGACAGAGTCAGTGGAATAAGCACTTTTCCATTTGCAAATCGTATCTGCAAGCAATTATTTATGCCTTTATAATCTGTGAACCAAATAATTTCCTCAGTCACAGTGACCAATGAACTCTTTCTAGTTTTGCCCCTACAGTCATAATCCTTGGAGCTGTTAACTCATGTTCAAAGAAGAAGCCTCATGTGAGGATGAAGTAAAAAGATTTCAATCTAAACCTTCCTGTAGTTTCTAACATCTCCTTTCTCTGCGCTGTTCATTTCTGTTGCTTGTGGTAAAAGTGGTGGCACTGCAGCAGTGTCTGCTCAGTCAGTTCTGTGTCTCCAGTGTTGCCAAGTGACAAAAGTCTTCCTAAATGTCCCTAGCTGTTATTGCTTCCCACCTATTACATCAGACATTGCTGGTTTGAGAGCCAAGTCTTTCCTTTTTTAATACAGGGCGACAAACCCCCAACACTTACTAACGTCTTGGTTTTGATTTTAACAGCTGCTGAAGACCCTTCAAAGTCACTTACTGATTCATCTTCTGGATTTGGGCATTCTTCACCGCCACTGCAACCACCTTTAACAAACTCTGTGTCTACAGAAAACAGATTTCACTCCCTCCCCTTTAGCTTGACAAAAACAAGTACTAATGGTACTATTGGACATAGTCCTCTCTCTTTATCTGTTCAGTCTGTCATGGGTGATGTGAATACCACAGCTACCCAGGAAAGTCCATCAGCAGCAAGTCCAATTGGAAACTCACATGGTCTTGAAGCAGGTTCCTTGGCTGAAGTTAAAGAAAATCCTCCTTTCTATGGAGTAATCCGCTGGATTGGCCAGCCCCCTGGAGTAAATGAAGTATTAGCAGGACTGGAACTGGTAAATATAAATTCTAGTTCACAATAATGTTAATTACTAGTTTTGTTTCTCAGAGCTGGTGCCTATATATGCTGCAAAAGCAGTCAGTCTGGAGGATTTGCCCAAGCAGGTTGCCAAGTTTGGAGCTAAATTCTTTGATAAGCTCTCATTTTATGGTGCCCTACACCTTACCCTATTAGTAGGCTCTGAGATGTGTTTGCAAAGGAATTTGTCAGACTGATCACTTTCTTGCTTTAAGGAAGTGTCCTTTGCTTACCTTATGGAGATTGTAATTGAAAAATTAAATTTAAAGGTCCTTTAAGTGGAAATTTATATAAAATTCTCTAGCTGTAGTTGTCATTGTTGAATATAGTTTTCTGCTGTTTGCATAAGAGCAAACAGGCAGAGTGATGACTGTCAGAGCTGTAAGACTGGTTTTGATAATTGACAGTAGTGATATTGTTGATTTGACAGCCGTGTGCATTATGTGTTTCTTTGGGCCCTTTGTGAAAAAAACCCAGAGTTGCCTCAAATATGAATTGTTGTTGTGTACTGACAGTCCCTCTGTAGCAGCTGCTGCCAAGGTTGTGATGGGATATCAGTTAAATTAATGTTTACACAATTAAGGAGATGGAGTTCTTTATTTTGGGATAATGTTCAGTAAAATATGATATAAAGCAGTGTAAAATTATGTAAAACACAAGCAAAATATGTGAGAATGTGACTGGAATTCCAGCTGTTACAAAGAAGTCCTGATCCTTGTGGGTGTTTTAGGTGAAGTTGGAGCCATAGCTTGCCACAGGCATTCTGAGCATGCTCCTTAGGGTGCCACTTATGCATTTCTGCGTAAAGCCCTGGTTACTAAGCAGGAAATGTACCTCAAATCCTGTTCTCAAAGATAGCAGCTCGTTTTTGTTCATTCTTAGTTTGTGCTGTCTCCCTTACTGTACATTTTGTGTGTTTTGAAATAGGCAGTTTACTTGTGCAGCCAAATCACGCTGAAATTGTTCACAATGCCCCATGTTCAGTGCTTTTAATTAAGTGGTAAAAAGTGCTCTTTCTAACTACAGAAGGAATCTGGACCAGGTTGAATTCAGTCTCTCCTCCTATCTCCCCCATGCTGCTTCTGATGGAATTTTTGTTTTATTTTGGATGGAGTGAAGGTTTAAGCATGAAGAAAGAAACATGCAAATCTTAATTATCTCAAAAAATCCGGTTAGACAACACCTCAGTTGAGGCTTTGGATACTGGATTGCAGAAACAGTGGGATCATGCTTCAGAGTAGCAGAAGGGTGACTTGTGGGTAGATACTTTTATCAAATGTCTTACTGCAGAATTGTAGAAATAAGAAAAACAATGAATTCTCACTTGAATTTTCAGGAAGATGAATGTGCAGGCTGTACAGATGGAACATTTAAAGGAACTCGATATTTCACGTGTGCTCCAAAGAAAGCTCTTTTTGTTAAACTCAAAAGCTGCAGGCCAGATTCCAGGTTTGCCTCACTCCAGCCCGTTTCCAACCAGATCGAGCGCTGCAACTCTCTAGGTACTGACCTTCTGCTTATTTCTTGTTCATCACCTGGGAACTGGCCAGGGCTTTGGTTTTATTCATTCCTTCAATAAGTTCTTTGTATTGAGCACTTGGAAATCTGTACAGGTCTTACTTAGTTGAGATTAATGAATAGCAGATTAGCCTGTACAGAATACAGTGATTCTTGAATTATATTTTAATGCTTTAAAACAAGAAAATGATCATATATTTAAAGAAATGTCATAAAATTATGGGAATTTTTTATTCTGTACACTTTTTACTCTAGAAGTTGTAAAACAATCTTGCTGAAAATGGTATTTGCAACCCTAGCATTGTATGATTTCATTAAAAGAAATAAAGGCAGTTATTTTTCTATAATCTATACATCAAATTATTTTATTCTCTAAATATTAAAGGAAAGCATGTATTTTTATGATGGAAGTTAGTGGTGAAAAACTTCTTTTTTTCCCTAACTTCAACTATTTTAGATTTCTTGGGTCACATTGTATTGTTTGGGAAAACAGCAAAGAAAAGTGTCTGATACTTGTAAAATAGTGTGAACAGGGCATTTGTAATGAAAAGAGAAATTAATTCCTACTGGATAAAATTAATTCAGTGCTGCAGGCTTTCTGAAGCACTCTAGTGTAGAATTTAAAGCCTTGTTCACTCTCTGGAAGACAGTGAGTCTCAGCTATAATAAAATGCTATTCTAGTCCAGAGAAGGAATGCTTACACTAAGGCAGAAACTTAGCTATAAAACATTAATAGGAAAATCTCAAGGGGGATAAAATTTGAGGCTTTAAAGTGTCTTTTGAAAAAAAAAATTTCAGCCTTTGGAGGTTACTTAAGTGAAGTGGTAGAAGAAAACACTCCTCCAAAAATGGAAAAAGAAGGTTTAGAGACAATGATTGGAAAGAAGAAAGGTATCCAGGGGCATTACAACTCCTGTTACTTAGACTCCACCTTATTCTGGTAAGTTCATAATTTGTATAGTGGCATCTCATGCTAGAAGTGCAGAACATGTGATCTTTGCTTGAGTGACTGTGTGTATTCCTGTGCAGTATTCACTCCCGGTGTCCTGTGCTGCAGTCCCTGTGCTCTCCCAGTGTGAGCAGTGAAGTGCTGGTCATGCCCAAACTGCACTGGCCCTTGTGGATCTGCTTGTTTAGACTGAGGGAGTCACTGGCCTCTAGAAGGTTGAAGGAGAAGGGGTGGAGGGAGGGAAATGCCTCTTGCAGGTTTTTGCAGAATCCTGCCTGGGCAACTGGTTCTGCACTTTGCTGCAGGAAAGGACGCTGGGTTGGAGTGGACTTTGCTATTTAGTGCAGCTCTGTCCCCTGTCCATAATTGTCTCTTTTTGAGTTTGTTCAGTTCTTTAACTTTTGTGGCTTTGCTTGGTTTGTCTTATGTTCCTCAGGTATTTGAATAGTCAAAACAACCCTCCTTTTTTTCTTTGTAGCCTGTTTTCTTTTAGCTCTGTTTTGGACACTGTGCTACTCAGACCTAAAGAAATGAATGATGTAGAGTATTATAGTGAGACTCAGGAGCTGCTGCGGACAGAGATTGTGAATCCTCTGAGAATGTAAGTAGAGACAAGAACTGGTCTCTAATGTGAAGTTGAGAGATCCTGCAGTGTTTGCATTCCTGCAAACTGAGAAGTTTGGCTGTCTGCTGCTACTCAGTGTATTTTTCTCTAAGTATTTTTACTTTTTCTTTTCAGCAAATTTAATCAGTGATAACTGGAAAGAATTTTTCATTGTTTGGTGATAAATATTTTCACTAGTTTCTTATTTGCGAATGGATCAGCACAAAGCTATTGTAAAATTAGTGCAAGTATGATTACAAAAATATTGATAAATACAAGTTCTGTTTGCTCACAGCATTCATCTTTACACATTTTTTATGTTATTGTACTTGAACAGAAAATTATTTGGGTTATCTTATATGGAGTTTCACAATTCAGTGGATTTATCAGGGCTTTAGAAGTTTCATTACTTTTTACATGTGGTCTGCAAGTGGCCAAAAAGCTTTCATTAAAAGAACTTAATATGGCCTTTGTAATTTATCAGGCACAATGAGTAAATGAGGTGCAACAAAATTTTCCATGTTAAGTTCTTAAGCTTAATTTTTTTCAAAAATGTGACTAATACAGTTGTAGTTCCAGAATTCTGTGGGCTCTCACCGAACAAGTTCTGACAAAGTTTTTATTTTGATGAATAAAAGCGTTGGTCCCTGAAGCCTTATTCTTGTCAGGGAGTGGGCACTTTGCCTGGTATGTTTCAGGGTCTGTGGAACAGGTAGGAAAGCAGGATACACACTGAGTAGCAGAAATATCAGGTGCCTGAGGTGGCTGAATGTCTTACTGTCCTTTTACCATGCTTAAAACTTGGGAAAATGAATTTGAATGCTCAAAGCCTCAGCTTAGGTCAGCAGAGCAGCTCTGTGTTTTTCTCAAATATTGAATTTTTTTTTTTTGTTAACAACTCCCACAGTGCTGTTATTTTGTGACATTCTGAAATGATGCAAATTAGAGTGAAAACAAATCAAAAGTAATTGACTGACAAATCTGAAAACAATTATTCTGGTAACTTGATGATGAAGAATGCTCTTAAAGGTTGTAAAAGAACATTGAGCACTGCATTAAATTTGTACTACATTAAAAAATCTGGGAGTCAGATTAAATATGAGAAATCAGTATGTAGTTTTGAAGAAATACCATCTGCAGATAGTTAAAGAAGGATTTGAGAACCTGTATTGCAGTATTTAAGTGGTTGGTTTTGGCTTTTTTTACTACTCTGACTTGATCACAAACTAGCTAATAGCTTATTAAATCCATTTATCTTAGATATGGATATGTATGTGCTACAAAAATAATGAAACTGAGGAAAATACTTGAAAAAGTTGAGGCTGCATCAGGATTCACTTCAGAGGAAAAAGGTAATGGGGGAGGCTTGCTTTTCTTTGAGACTTACAAGAATCTAATGTGAAGGAACTGAGGAACTTTACTACATAATTATACCAGAACAAGACACCCAAATATTTTTCTGTGGCAGTAGAGTCCCTAGCAGAGATCTGAGTGACCACTGGCTGCTAGAAAGGTCTTTTCTGTTTCCTTGGCTATGTAAGAAACCCTAGCTGAACAATTTCTGCAGTCTTCCACTGCCTGGATTTCTTTTAGTGCCTTCCTATGCCCCTGGAACTCCCTTCTAGCAGTCAGTGGAGAAGACTGTGATAAGGCTGGGGTTTGTCCTCTTTCAAATTGTCACTGTAATCCCTGAGGAATAAACTTTAGCACTACAACATTTCATTGTTCCCATGGTTATGTAATATTTTAAGAAATAAAACGTTCAAATCATGATAGAAAAATAAGTTTTCAACTTTCTGATCTTTTGCTACATATATTGATTAATTAGCATTGCATTATGTAACTGTTTTGCTTTTATTCCAGAGAGTACTACTTTCTTTGTAAATACTGAATGCTGGAACCAGTATTTACTGCAGTTAGTGGCAGGGAGAGAAATACACCAGTAAGCTGTGGTGGGGGAGAGCAGTCCTCTGGGAAGCTGCTGTTGGCTGCATTCTTGGTTAGAGAACTCGGTCTCTAGTTCAGATGAACTTGGGACTATTGTGTAGGTTTTGTGTTTCTGTCACTGCTCCTCACTGGCTCTCTGCAGATTCACTGTTTCCTTTTGAAAGCTTTTATTTCTTCTGGAAAAGTTGTGTGCTGCTGATTCCTCTGAAATACAGAGCATGTTTTTTAATTTTACTGGAAAGCTTTGTTACCCTGTTGAGCCTGTACCTTTTATTGGAGACATTTAACACTAAAATAATAAGCAGAGGTTTGTCAAAAAAATATTCATTGTTTGTCATAATCATATTGTGGTAATAAAGCTATAAAAATTAACTTGATTTTTTTCTATGAAAATTTTGAAAACCTACACTTTCAGTGAGTCTTGAACAATGTGTCTGATTTTGCATGCTAACAAAACCTTTTTTCTCTCCCCCCTCCAGATCCAGAAGAATTTCTGAATATTTTATTTCATCATATTCTAAGAGTTGAGCCACTGTTGAAAATAAGGTGCATCTTATTTCTTTGGTCTTTCAAGGGTTTTTTCACGTCTCTGCCATACACAGAATTAAATTTATGTTCCACCATTCAGCTTTTAGCAGCAGAATTTGTATGTATTGTGCACATACCTGAAGTCCTCAAGGGTGATTCAGAAGTCTCCTTTCTTCCTAGTAGTGGTACCACTGAGCATCATGCTTTTAAAATCCTCTCAACCACTGAATACTCTAAAAATCAACATTGCCTTAAATGCTGGCTGGGATGGGAGGAGGTTACAGTTTATAGCAAATTTGATGAAAGTTCCCAGAAACTTTTGATGCTGATATGAAGCAGCTCCTACCTAATGGTTTCCTTTTGCTGTTAGAAGCTAGTTAGTCCTGTATGTTTTTTCTCTATAGTAGCAAAAACCATTTCTTCAACCTGAGCACTATCTTTTATATCCTTTCTTTTGTACTTCCAGAGGAGGTTAAATTGCCCATTTGAAGATCTCCTCCCAAATACATCAGAGCTATGTTTATTTAACAGAAACAGTCTGAAAACATTGGTACTTGTTACTTGACTAAGTTTTGAACATCTGACCTCAAAGCATGCTTAAATTGGTAGCTTAATTCTGTGTCCCTATCCATACAAAATGTGTTGTGGTTTTGTGGTTCTTGTTTTTTGAAGGGGATAATTGGTTTGTTGTAGGTATGTGTGTGTTTAATGGAAAGGGGTTTTTTCCCCCTTTTTTTTTTTTTATTTTGGTGAGGATGAAGAAGATTGTCCAGAGTGCTTCCTATGGCTTGCATTGGCAGTTTGCGTGGTAATGTGCCTCAGAGTTGGCCTAGGTGTGGAAGGAGTCTTAACAAATAGAGCTGGACAGGCTTGAATTTGGATTATCCTTTTGGAGAGTTCTCTGCTAACTATAGAGCAAGTCTAGCAACATTAGCCATCTGTGTGTCACTCCCACTGCAGGAAGCGGTGTAAATATCGCCCTGATTTAGAGAAAATGTTTCATTAAACCCATCATACTGAAGATAATTATTGTTGTTTCGTTTGATATTTTATTACTGAAATTCCTAATTGTCTCTCCAGTGAAAGCTGCTTTATTGTCTTGGAGTTTTTGATGCAGATGCTTAGGAAGTATTTCTCAGTTGGTAGTTCAGCCATGCATAGGCATATGTTTTTAAAACATGCTCTGAAACTCACACTGATTTTTTCTTTAAATTTTTCCATAATCAGTTCATACTTGACTGCCTGGCACTTTGTTTTTGAGGGCAGGGGGCTGTGTTGTTTGTTTGTTTGTTTTTTAAGCACAATATATTTCAATGCAGAGAGGATGTTTTGTCGACTGTTTTCATGTAGATGTTATTTTCTTAGTAAGATACAGTCATCATTACAGTAGAGCTTCAGAATCTGTTTTTTTTTTTGTTTTGGTTTGGTTTTTTTTCTTTACATCTGTTTTTAGATCACCAGGTCAGAAAGTACAAGACTGTTACTTCTATCAAATTTTTATGGACAAAAATGAGAAAGTTGGAGTCCCAACAATTCAGCAGTTACTAGAGTGGTCATTCATCAACAGCAACTTGAAGTTTGCAGAGGTTGGTGACAGCTGTTGCCTTGTTAGAAGTGATCATACCTTAATATCTGTCCATTCAGCAATGGGACAAAAGTAGCATTTGGTGTAAAAACATGCAGATATGTTGGAAATGGGAATATTGTGTCAGTGATCCAGGATGCCTACATAACAGAAATATTTGGAGGTTCATATTTATGAAGGTTATGATATGTATTCTTTGGCTGAACAGATCAAAGTGATTTAGGTAAAGAATTTGTAAAAGAAAACTTCTTAGCTGCTGCCACTGAGTTGTTTTAAGGACTAATACTTAGAGATACCTCTGTCCATGGGCTGTGAGTTTAAAAAACATGACTATAGCACTAGAAGAATGTCTACAAAGTTAGATAGTTATTTATCTCAAGTTCATTACATTATATTCTGGCATTTTACCTAGGCACCCTCTTGCCTGATTATCCAGATGCCCCGGTTTGGAAAAGACTTCAAAATGTTCAATAAAATTTTTCCTTCCTTGGAATTAAATATAACAGACTTACTTGAAGACAGTAAGTATATAACATTGCATTGTATAACAGAGAGAGTTGCTGAGAGTGACAGTGAAAGTATTCCTGATACTTTGGGTGGATTTGTTGGGGTTTTTCTTCGTTGGGTATTTACCAAGATAGTGTGAGATGCTCAGGCTGAGCAGAAATGAAAGTTTACTGAGTAGAAGGCTTTTTTTCCCTCATGTCAATTAGAAGCTCTAATTTCTAGTAGCAAAGAATGTATAGAATACAGCTTTTGTTTGTTTACTTAAGTCTTGAGTACCTGTTCAACTGAACTTACTTCAGGAGTGTATTTAAAATTGAGTTATTAGCAGCAAAGCAGTTCATTGATTCATTAGTTCATCAGACTAGAAGGGAACCTGACATGAGCATGTGCACCTGTGGTATATTGTGGGTGTGCATTTTATAGCCAGAATTAAATCACTTCTTTTTGTGACATAGTTTCTGACATTGGTCATCCACCAAATTTTTGATTGCATTGTCCTAAGGAGGGACACCTGGTTTTAAATTTGAGATAAGAATTAATAAAACTGCCAAAATTCATCAGAATAATAATCTCTGAAGTTGCCATGGACTTTTCTCTCACTGCCTTGGCCATCAGCTTATGCTTTTTCCTTTTTCTTATTTTTGGTGTTAACAGCTGTAGGGGCTAAGGTAGCAGTACCACTATGATGAGAGAGCTAACATGATTGAAAAGCCTGTTTTTGCTTGTTCATGCACTTGATTTTAATCATCTTGTTTTGCCACTTACCATTTACACTTAATCCACATTGAACCAAAGAGAAGTTAAATTAATTACATTTCTCTTTGATTAGCAATCTCATTTTAACTTTTTTTTTTTTAATGTAGTGTTATTCTCCATTTAAAGTAATAGTTCTCCTTTGTTTTCCTATTCCTTTTCTTATAAAACAAAGCCTCCCCAGCCTGGAGACTAATACCTTTGTTGCCCATGCAGCTCCCAGGCAGTGCCGGATCTGCAGAGGGCTCGCTATGTACGAGTGCAGGGAGTGTTATGAAGACACTGATATTTCTGCTGGCAAAATCAAGCAGTTCTGTAAAACGTGCAATACACAGGTAAGTGCTTGTCTTCATTATTCACATGGGTTTAACCCAAATGGTTAATGCTACAATAATTGAAAGAAAGGTAGAAGAGCATAGTGAGACTTCTTTGCCAGCACCAGTGTAGCTGCCATCCACCAAGTAAGGTGTCTCCTTTGGTGACAGATCAGGAACTCCTGCAATGTGTTTATCAGCGTGGCAGCTGCCAGATCCAGGACTAGACACAGTGGACAAGTAGTAACCACGTGTTTTAAATCCTAATTTTATGTTCATGCTACCTTGTTAGAGTTGATAAATTCTTGTCAGCAGTGCTGTGTTTTGCTGTTTGGCAATTGCATGAAGATGCCAGTCATGGTTTATTTTCAAATCTGAGCATAGTAGAAAACTGTTGCATTAAACCTGACCTCCCTTCTAACCGTAGATTTGAATTTTCTGGGCAATATTGAACTACTCTGGTGTGGAAAAAAAGAAGAAATGTTTAGTCAGCTGCTCTTATTGCAGTTCCTTCTCTAACGCCATTAATCTTCTGTTCAGCAGTAATGTTCTTTTTAGCTTTGTCTGCCACTGAAACAAATAATCTTACAGGGTTTTTTTTCTTTTCTGAAATATCACTTCAATTGTAGGTTCATCTTCATCCCAAGAGACAGAGTCATAAATTCAATCCATTGTCACTTCCTAAGGATCTGCCAGACTGGGACTGGCGGCACGGCTGCGTGCCCTCGCAGAAGATGGAGCTGTTTGCAGTGCTGTGCATCGAGACCAGCCACTACGTGGCCTTCGTCAAGTACGGCAGGGATGACTCTGCCTGGCTCTTCTTTGACAGCATGGCAGATCGGGATGGTAACCTTCCATTTACTCTCTTCACTTTCTCTTACGTTTTTGTATCTGTAGTTTAGATTTCAGTGACTGTTTCCTAAAGTTTTAGGGATATTAGTGTCATTGAACTTGATGTACTCGATGCTGCGATACTGATCTTGATTCAGCCTTACCTTAGTGCATTGATTTCATGGCAGCTGCTGATTTGCATATTCTGAGTTTCACCTCGTTTGGATACCTTAGTAATTAGATGGTACAGATGTAACTGCAGAAGTTTCTTAGCAGGACTCCTTATACATTTTTCTATGCTTTGCAAATTTGGCAGAGACAATTTAAATAATCAACTGCAGGAATGTACTTTCAGTTTAAATTTAAGTTGATGTACATGACTATCAGCATACAAATATTTTTATTACTTTTTCTTCAATGACTTACGGTAGCTGTCTTTAGAATAAAGGAAATAGTCACACATTACAACATCTATGCTATTCCTTTGAATCCTTTTAGAGCTATCACTGGGAAATTGTTTCCTTGTAATAATACAAATGCCAGTAAAACAGGTACTGGTTTTTAAACAGATCCCATTTAAATATGGACTCTCTCAGTTCTGGTGCCTAAGAAAAACAGTAATAGATGAAGTGTCAGACACACAGTTAACAATTTTTGCATGAAGTATTCTTGAACCCCTCTGTTACAGTGTGAGTTGGCAGGGCGAGAAGAATCTTGCCTCCTATTGAAAATGGAACTGCTACAGAAGTAAAGTCGCTTTCTTATAACAGCAAGAAGACAATCAAGCTTCATTTCAGAGTGGTTGAAATATTTATGACTGATGTTTGTAAAGAACCATTTTATTTCAGGAATTTAGATCACATGAGAAGCTGGAAATACCTCCTACTGATCTTAGGGGGGTTTTTAGTTGCAAATATCTTTCTTCAGCTTTTCAAGAACAGCAGGATGTCTATACTTGTGTTGTTTTAATTTGCTCATTTTTATGTGGAAAATGGCCAGGACCAAACAGTACTTTCCAAGTCAGGTACAGACATGGTTTATAAATTCATCAGCTGTTAGCAATTGTCATGTTATTAACAAATTCAGTGCATGTGAGGTGGTTTATGTATCCAGGTCAATCTCCTAAAGTCATACAGAATTTAGTGTTAATGAAAACCCAAAATTCTCCCTGGTTTTGTGTAGTATTTGTGTGGGTGTGGTTTAGTGGTTAACACTACTAGATATTCTGATTCTGATTGTGATTTCTTGAACAATGCACTTCTCATAGGTGTTTACCCTGCAGCAGTCCAGTGCGGCATATTTAAGTTTTTTAGAAGGTGTTTTCAAGAACTGGTGATATTGTCATAATACAATTATGTTATGAAGAGCAAATATATGTAAATGCTCTCCTAATCTGTTTCTCCTTTCCTTATGGTTTAAAAGGAGGTCAGAATGGCTTCAACATTCCACAAGTTACCCCATGTCCAGAAGTTGGTGAATACCTGAAGATGTCCCTAGAAGAATTGCACTCACTGGATTCCAGGAAAATCCAAGGTTGTGCACGAAGACTGCTTTGTGATGCTTACATGTGCATGTATCAAAGTCCAACGATGAGTTTATACAAATGAACCAGGATCTCTGCAGAACTGAAGAGACAGTACAGAGTTACCCACTTGGGGTTTGCTGCAGTTTTGGGTAGTTCAATGCAACCGTTGCTGGCAATGGAAGAAGTTGACTTTGACATCAAGAGGATTTACTGTTCCAAAAACTACACATGGAGTTCTGTCACTGAAGTATTTAAGCATTTTGCACTCTAGGAAGTGTGCTTGTGTGTGTTTGTTTTATAAACAAAGTTAAGTTACTAAAACTTAAAAGCTTTAAGTGCATTGATGATACACAGGCTTTTTTGAAATGTTAAAGGTGAAATTATATCAGGAGAAATCTCCTCTAGTCCATTGGGAATGTAAGGATACAGTGTTTTATCTCAGTGCATTTCTGTGGACAGGGATGATGACTGTCATGTGTTTCTCTACTGCCACCATGTCTCCTCACCCCTGATCTTTTTAGCACCATAGATTCTCTTTCAAAGAGAGAGTAACTTCAGTTTGAGTAAGATAAATTTTAGACTGCTCATTGCATACTCTGTTCTGTTATCTACTGTATTCTTCTCCGTTCCAAAAATTAACATTAATTTAAAGATCTGAATCCCTGTCTTGCAAAAATCAAGCACACAGACTTGTTGTGTTGTTAACCTTTGGAGGGGAAAGAGAGGAAAAGAAGAGGGTATTAAGGGGAAGCATAATTGCTAAAATATAAAATTAGCAATGAAAGTTAACAGATGTCTTTTTCTAAGTGTCTATTTTTAAAGAAACAAAGCACTCTGGAACAGAACAGCAACTGGACACAAATGATTCCAGGACAAAACAATAAAATCATGGATTGCCTCAGGGAATGTTACTGAAGTGAATTCTAGTCCTTGGTAAACAAAACTGACTTTTCTACAGTACATTAAGCTACTGCTTGGGAATATATTATACACTTGACTCTTCATTTCAGGATTAGTAATATTAAAAAAAGAATATTAAAAATCTCTGCCTGGAAAACTGAAACTATAAATAAAGGTAGATCAGAGTTTTAATGAATACCAAGTACCTGATGAAAACTAACTTGAAAAGCTGCAAAACCTGTGTTAATGTAAAGTACTTTGAAGTCTGTTAGTTCCTGTTTGCAATTAAATACTGTTGTTTTAGTTGCCTTTTAGCTACTTCTGTCTACTTCTGACTAGCAAACATACAACTCTATATATACAGTAACATCTGGTCGTACAAATTGCATCTATATGAACTGTACATTTTCAGCTCTTAAGCTGTTTTATATGGAAACTTCCTTTTTGGGATCAAGTCTGTAGAAGGGAAGAGATAACAAAATATGAGAGGAAAAGCTACATTGCAAAAGCCGCTGTTTTGAAGGCAATGGAGACTGGTCCCTTATTGTTGAAAGTGTGGTTACTTTGTTTTTCTTGGAGAACCTAGAATCTTTCTTTGGGACACACTACCATAGAGCAGTAGTAGAGTAAGGTTTGAAAACTGCTTGAAGGACTAATCTGTGTGAAGCAGGGGGTGCTGAGGGGGTTGATCTGTTCCATTAGCCTTTGCATGAAGTGTGCTCTAATCTTTCACTCTCAAGAGCAACAAGGTTATTAGAAGTGTCACTGTTGCTTTTGCCTGGGAGAGTCTCTTGGCTTTATGTTCCCTTGCCTTATTTATCCAGGCTGTGCTCCTTGGCAAAACTCTTTTGTTTCAGCACAGAGCTCTTGATCACTTTCTCTTATGAAAAAATCCAGTAGGTTTTAGGTGATGGATTCTATAACCAGGCCCATTGTGTCCCAGCCTGGATGGAGGTCCAAGCCATGACCCCTTTGAACAAGGACCAAACAAGGCCCGAGCACAAATCTGTACCCAGGACACCAGTCTGAATGTCTGGATTTTTTCTCTTCCCTAGCCCTAGATTTATTTTGGACTTTCCCAGTGCATTCATTTCATATCTCTTCCACTGGTGTCATCTTTCCAAACCCCTCAGCCTCATTACATATAGTTACCTCTTCCTGCCTAAGCTTGGAGAACAGCCTTGGGCATGCTATGGCCAGAGGAGAGGATTGGAATTGGCAGCCATATTAAAGCTTCCTAGGTGAGTAATCTTGTAGCAAAATAGCTGCTCTTTTGTACAACTGGAAAGTATCCAGCTTTTCAGGATACATACTTGATTAGCAGAAGTTAATTAATACATAGATAAGTGTAAATGAACTTGGCTTCTTGCCTTCAAGCTTCTGGCCTTTCAGTGGAAAAGAAATGTGGACTCTTCCTGTGGGACATGTAGGGAATGCTCTTTACTGTGCACACTTCTTCGTGACAAATACTGTGTTTGGAAAGGCAGTGCTTTACGCCCTGCCTTTTGTACTATAGATTATTGCAAAATGGTAAATAGTTTTGCAAGCACTGTATTATTACATGGTTAGTTTGTTGTTTACCACTTAAGAGGGCAGAGATGTCTTCTATAGCATGTAAAAAAATTGTTTTGGCAATCAAGGAGTCTTCTTTTAATCTAAAATGTATTGCTGTGTGCTGTACTGCACTGCATTAGAGGTGATCTGGCAATGTAAATTAAATGTTATAGAAATAACCCCAATTTTATTTCCTTTCTCAGAAACGAGTATACAAACAGAAAAGTGATTTCACTGTGAAAGGAAACTTGTAAAATAACTTATATGCAAAGGTAAAAAAGGTGGGGTTTTCTGGGTGTTTTTTAGCCTTCAGCATATATTTGTAGGGGATTTGAAGAAGCTGTTTTGAAGCTTGCATTCTAAGCATCTACTGCTGTTAACTGTAATGCCCAAAGATTCCAGTGACTAAGCACCCAACATTTATATTGTTTAATGCATCTGGAAACCTCCCAATCAATTCTTTTCTCTCTTTTTTTTTTTTTTTTTTTTTTTTTTTTAATGTGGCGAATGTCCTCTCAAATTAATAGCACTTAGATCATTCTTCATTGTTTGGCTCATAAGTACTGCTAACAATGGCCTTAACCTGTGAGTAGGAAAATACATTGATGGCACAGTTCCTGCCAGCCTGTAAAAATGTAAAGTTTCGTAGGACATAAACTTTTGTAACTGGGGAAAAAACCTTCACCCCATACAACTTTCCTGCTTTGCTAAACATTTTTAGAACTAGTGGTTCAAAATAGAATAAATCACTGTGCCACTAAATCCTTGCTGATTTTGAAGAGGGTAAAGAGGAGGTATTAACTAAAGGCAATGCCTTACAGACTTACTCAAGCAAACCAAGTCCTTCAAGAAAACCCCAACCAACCCCACCATAAGTTACAGCAGAAGACTTGTTGTTGGGTGGGGGAGATAATTGGAAAAAAAATTGCAAAAATATCTATGTTTAGTAAAGGTCTTTATAATATGTGATACTGATTCTGTGCTCTTGAAAATTGTAATGCTGTGTTGTACTGAACAGCCTGTGAGATTCCCATTTTAAGCAAGTACTGTGTGTAACAAGAATGGCTCTTGATCATAAATGGTTCATTTCAATGCACTTATTTTTCTTGTGCACTTTATGCTCCACTGAGTAGCTGAGTGTGGTCACCATGATCCCTGACAATTGCCTGTTCCATACAATTCCAAGGCACCACCATGCTGCACACCAGACTGGTGAGGTTTCCCAACTGAGCTGCTGTAAAAAGCAGCTTGAAAGCTCTGTGTATTTTTACCACTGTAACAAAGCATGTTTTTATCTGTTCTTGATGTTTGGCTAAATAAACATCCCATGTTTTGTGCACAAATAGTCTCTTAAGCTTACAAGGCTGTCTCCAAGAAGGCATTAGGGAAACAAACCATTGGATCAGGTTGCCCTCAACTAGCCTTAATTTTTTTTTTTTTTTTCTCTAATGGTAGGGCTGAATGAGCTGCTGCTGGAAAGGAATGTACTATGTGCTCTTTCTGTATTAATATTAATTAAAAATATTATTCTTATGGCTCTATTCGTTTCTTTGGGGCTTGGAAATGTGTGAGTGTCATGAAAAAGCATGAATAGAGGGTGAACTACCTTGTTTTGTTTGCTTACAGCAGGATTTATGTTTATAAATTTCTTTTACTCCTTCAGAATTTCTAGGAAACAGGAATTGTTGTACTGTATAAAATCAGAGAATTACTATAATCCTTTTCCTAAGAATACTACCTGTATCTTACCAATTAGCACCGGATGCTGTAAGGGAAAACCACTGGAAAACGGCTGTAGCTACCTGGAGTTTTCCTGGGGGGATTTTATTTTTAAATGCTTAGTGCACCAACTTACTGACCCCAGTGAGCAGCTCCTCCTGGAATAATGCTGTAGCTTCACTGCTGAATCCACAGCTTCCACTTTCTGTGTGTTTTATGTCTAGAAAAACACTAACTGCTATCCAGCATTTGCAGGTTTACCTCTTTATTTATTTATTTATTTACCTGAGTGTTTTAGTAATAACAAATAAATAAAACAGTGATAAGTAAAGTCCCGGGCATGCAAAAGGAATTATTTAAGTCAATTTAAGTAATTTTAGAATTTTTATCTTACTGAAAAATCCTTAAACGCTTGTAAAAGTAGGTGCAGAAGCTATTTGTAGGAAACAGCTGCTGTAAAGGCTCGGTTGGTTTAAGCTGGGCTTTCCATGAGCGGTAGGGCGATGATGCTGTGTCTCTGCTCGCCGCTGCGGCCGGGCCGCTCCCGCTCTGCGGCCGCACGGGGGCAGTGCCGGCCCCGCCTGCGCCCGCCGCTGGGCCGGGAGTGCCGCTCCCGTGTCCGCGCTGTGTCCGCGCTGTGTCCCCTCTGTGTCCGCGCTGTGTCCCCTCTGTGTCCCCTCTGTGTCCCCTCTGTGTCCCCTCTGTGTCCGCGCTGTGTCCGCTCTGTGTCCCCTCTGTGTCCGCGCTGTGTCCGCTCTGTGTCCGCGCTGTGTCCGCTCTGTGTCCCCTCTGTGTCCCCTCTGTGTCCCCTCTGTGTCCGCGCTGTGTCCGCGCTGTGTCCGCGCTGTGTCCCCTCTGTGTCCCCTCTGTGTCCCCTCTGTGTCCGCGCTGTGTCCGCTCTGTGTCCGCGCTGTGTCCCCTCTGTGTCCCCTCTGTGTCCGCTCTGTGTCCGCTCTGTGTCCGCGCTGTGTCCCCTCTGTGTCCCCTCTGTGTCCCCTCTGTGTCCGCTCTGTGTCCGCGCTGTGTCCCCTCTGTGTCCGCGCTGTGTCCGCGCTGTGTCCGCTCTGTGTCCGCGCTGTGTCCGCTCTGTGTCCGCTCTGTGTCCGCGCTGTGTCCGCGCTGTGTCCCCTCTGTGTCCGCTCTGTGTCCGCTCTGTGTCCGCGCTGTGTCCCCTCTGTGTCCCCTCTGTGTCCGCTCTGTGTCCCCTCTGTGTCCGCTCTGTGTCCCCTCTGTGTCCCCTCTGTGTCCGCTCTGTGTCCGCTCTGTGTCCCCTCTGTGTCCCCACGGCTTTGTCCTGCTGCTCGCAGGGCTCCCCGTGGTCGCACCGGGTGAGATGCACACGGAGCTGTCGCTTTTCAATCCCTCTGCAAGGGCCGGCTGTAGCTCGCGGCTGCCGGAGCCCAGGGACAGTCCCTGGAGCCGGAGCTGCCCAGCCTGGGCTCAGTGTGACCCTGAGCCCCAGGTGTGGCCCGGGCTCGCTGCACCGCCTGTGGGCCCGTCATGGAGCGCTGGATCCCCCCGGTGTGAGGAAAGCAGATATTATTGGGAGATGCAAAATGGCAGGGGTATCTCAGGGTAATTGCAGCACTCTGCTGAAAGCTGATGAAAAACTGTATCAACAGCACTAAAGTAGTGATAATTTTTCACACTAAACCTTGGTGCGGAATGAAGCGCCCCAGAGGAGAGCCCAGGCGCTCCGTGCAGCCAGGTCCAGCCTCGGGAGCCGAGCCTGCTGCTGTGGCTGCAGCTCAGCCTCCCTCTGCCCCTGGCTTCCCTCCAGCCTCTCCAACAGCAACCTGCTCCCAGCCAGCTCAGCCCCGGATGAGTCCCACCTCCCCTGGGAGCTGCTGCAGGCTCCAGCTTTTAAGGACAAAAACAAAACCACCACCCCACCAAAAACCAATCTGCATTTTGTGGCCCTAACTGACAAGTTTTTCAGCTAATGGATCTTTGTATGCAGAAAATTGATAGTGGATATTGTTAATAACTAATCAGTTTTATCAAATCATTAATTTTATTTAACTGACAACAAAAAATATTGGTTTTTCTGGGTCTAACTCATATATGTATATGTATAAACAACTGGAAATGGAAAAATTCCTTGTGTGTATTTTCTATGTCTGGCTCTGCCTGACTCCACGGCCCCATTTGGTTGCTGTTGCTGTGCTGGGGCTGTGGGGCTGAGCTGCCTCAACAGGAGCTGCCCACCCACGCTGGCAGCAAGGCAGGCCTGGCTTCCACGTGCTCTGCAAACTCCTACACCTTTAGCTTTCTAATTTTTGATGAGTCTTCGCTTTCCATCCTCTTTCTCATTCATTTTTCATCTGATTCCCTGTTCTGTGAAGCAGAGACATCTGGGAATGTAAGGACAATTGTATAGAAGTAACAATTATACGTATTTTTTAATCAGTGTATAAATTAGCTGCATTTACCTTCAGTTTGTAATGAGACCAGTTTGACTCTGCTGGTGCTTATGTGTGAAGATGTTATTCACTGGCTAACATCTCACATTCCACACTGCATGTTGGGGTATTTTTAACCATGCAAACTTCCCACCTATCAAAGTAATTTGCAAAGGTAATTTTGTTTCTACCCATCTATTACAATAAATCAATGAATAAATAAATTATAATGCAACAATTAAATGTATAATGAGATGGGCAACAACTATTAATAAATGCAGAGCTAGTTGCCCAAAGGTGAACAGACTCCCCCTCTCTTCTTACAAGTCAGGTAATGATCTTTCTCTAATGGAAGAACAAGCAGCTGTTAAACATGTAAATGAAACCAAGGGATAGATGAGTTCACACTATAATACTGTTCTTCAGCCCCATTATTATTGTTACATTATCGGTTCTTCTGTGACTTTTCCTCTGAATATTTAAAGACAAGGAGGGGATATGCAATTATGCTTAAACATCCTTCTGCCAAATGATTGACTGAATGAACCCAACCATGCTGCTGAGGAAGGAGTTGGCTCTCTTCAGCAACATAGCTGGTACAGGCTGAGTTTAATCCCAGCAGAGCCATCACAGAACCAGTGTTGATCTTCTGGATAATTAAAAGAAAAAGCTGAAATTTCATGAGGGATAAAAGTCCCTTAAAAAAAAAAAACAAAACCAAAACTTGGCATTATTAAATAACTATGTAAAAACTACACAAGTAGGACATAAACTGATGTATCTTCTAACCTTAAATATGGCTGCGAAATGTAGTATCACTGCTACTCTCAGTATTTGATATTGCTATAAGGAAAAGCAGAATACACTTTCTCCCCTGAAGTCTTGTTCCTGTAGTAGGCATGCTTGGGGATGCTTCATGTTTCTTCAGTTTTCACCCATCCTCAACATCTTTTTCCTCTTCAAAATTAATTGTCAGAGAATGGAACACCTTTATTTTTTTCTTCAACAGCCACCACAGTGAATCCCTTGTCATTTTACTCTGGCTCTTTCCTGAGCATGTGCTCCTGTTCTCTATCTCTCAGTGTCACTTGCCATGTCTGCATTTACCCACAAACTTGCTTTACCACCCGAGATCACATTATTCCAAAAACTTGTTTTCAAAGGAATGACTGATGCAATGGGGTTTGCCTCAATCTGAGCAGACTCTGGCACACCATTAATGTGGGGCTGAGGAGATACAGCACTGCCCAGGCTATCAAGTTGTTCATCTAAAATTTTCATATATTTAGAAGAGTACAGGTTTCCCTCCAGCCCCCAATACAGTTTGAGAATTTCAAGGGCGGCAGCTGGAAGAGAATTCAATGAAGCTACAGTGGTTGATTTATTGTAATAGATAGCAGGAAACAGAATTATCTTAGCAAATTAGTTAGGCTGATAGGAAAGCTGGCCAGCAGATAAGGGGCAGTGCTGATGCCTGGCCTGACCTGCACAGGCCTCTGACAGAGTATCACAAATTTGCAGTTTAGGATGAGGCACTGCACTGAGCAGAGAGTGCTCAGGAAGAACAAACAAAGCTGCACACAGTGTTCTCCCTGGCAGCACTGTCCTTGACACTGCCCAGCTGCCCTGCACTTTCTGGGTCAGGTGAGAAATATTATCTGATCCATTCATCATTTTAGACAATTCAGACATTCAGAAAAAGGCTGTTTCACATAAAAAGCTGGACAAGTCTTTCAGCTGCTTGCTGCAGTCACTGAAGTTCAACTGTATTTACCAACCCCAATGAAGTGATTTCTTTGGCTTCCACTGCTGCACCTCTTTGGCTCTTTAAAGCCCAGCAGCAGCTGGATGAGGGGAGCTATGGCAGTCAGGTGATCTACAGAGCTTTTCCTAAAGTTTCATAGTCTTATATGGGTCTTTCATGGAGACAGAATGTAATTAACTCTCCCCAAACACTGTCTACTCCCACTGTTCTTGTTTATACAGGGAAGAACAGAATGCTCAAAGCGTTGAATAAGTTCACAGTATATTCTATTTAGCACTGAATGCAGCTGTGTCTGCAGTAGGGCACAGAAGCTGTTTAAAACTGGGTGGAAAAAAAAATAAGATACATGCATATCTAAAAAACTCATATTTGAGAGGAGTTCCACTTGGGAATTGGCACTAACTGCTGAGAAATGGACACAGTGTCCTGGTCCCTGCAGGTATTGGTGCCAGTAGGTGCTAAAGCCTTGACCCCTGGGGGCCTCCTGGATTAGCAGATTCATCAAGGGGGTGTAGGAATGAGTTTTACACTCCTGATTAGTAGCACTCTTCCTGTCTTTGCATGGGCTGGGAGCCCTGCTTGGCTCCTACAGCCAGAACCAGCAGCCACCTCTTAGTTCTTGTGACAAGTGTGAGGAAATTAAACTATAAACATGGAGAAAAATACTATGATAAACTTTGGGGCAGGGGGGTGGTGAGAGAGGGACAGGAATGAACCCTTTCTGCAAGGTAAGAACTCAGTGATAAATAGATCTGTGAATATTTCCCAGTCTCATTCCTCACTTGCCAAGTCTGATGCTATTTTCATTAGGCCATGTTACCATACATGTCATTTTATACAAAGGTGCAGTATATCACAACTGGAGGTTGAGGTGCTTGTAGTGAACACAAATGAGCTTGTAATGGTCCATCTGCTTTGATTTTATTTAGTGATCCCTCAAGGGCTGGGAGCTAGAGTGAGAATAACAATGCTTCAACCCATCTGCTATTGTAGTACCAGCTCCAGTTGAATTATCACATGTTCTGAGTGGCTGGCATATGCTGTGACATAAAGCCACAAGAAAGTGTTGCTCTCCAGCTGTTGTGTTGACAAATACTTTTCAGCCAGTCATTAAGTTCAGCTCAATAACCAGGGGGAAACTGTAGCTAAAAGTTGATTATTATTTTATTTTATTTTAAGCATTAGAAATCACTAGTACAATGTATTTTATTTAAAAATGTGTCACTAAGGGCACACATTGTATATGAGCTCTAACAATAAAAAATTCGCTGTGATGCCCATAAATTTATGTGTTATAGGATTGGATGGGCATCTCTGTAACTGACAGTGTAAATCTTGGTAATGAGGCTCTGGCTAACCTTGTTTAAGCAGCAGCACATCTCAAGATGTGTGTGTATAAACTCGCTGGCCTGGCAGTGCTACAGGCCATGGACAGGCCTGGCCATGGGAGGAACAGCTCAGGAAAAGATTGTGATCAGAGGCCCCATGCAGGGATAGATAACCAGACCGGCTTTAAACTGAGGAGGAAAGTGAGGTGAGACCTGCACAGGGACAGGTTCCTTGTGGCTGCAACAGGTTCACGTAGCCCATCTGGCACTGCAGACTGGGCTGCAGAGTGTCACTGCTAAAAGTGGCCACTAATTTGGCCTTTACTCCCTCACCTGCCCTTGGTGGCCTCCTGAAGAGCTCAGGTCACTCTGGAGGCTCCCCAAATTGTGCCCACACAGAACAGTTGCTCCAGAGCAAGTCTTAGAAGAGTGTTTGTGGATCTCTGCTGACAACAGTCAGACTGTCCCCTTGTCCTTCCTCTCTCCACCCTGTCCTCTCAAGGCTGCTGGAACTCACTGTGCCTGGGAACAAAATAAAAGGTGTTTCAAAGGCTGATACACAGACAGATGTAAGTGGGAAAGGAGATGTTCCCTGCTCAGGCTGAGAGGACGTTCTCTCTTTCTGTGTGTAACACACCCAGGGACAGCACACACCTTTGGGCACTGCCCACTGTCCAGCTGGCACAAGTTCAGAGAGAACAGAGCCAGGAAAATATCTTCTGGATATTCCAAAACACTCTCCAGAATTCTCATCCCTAATCTAAGCTGTCCCTGCTGCAGGGGAAGGGTTTGCTGAGGGGTACAGGCAGAGGACTCTGAGGGATGGTGCCAAGCCCTGAGTGCTGCCGGTGCCCCAGGAAGGCCGTGAGGGCTCTTGGGGGCTCTGGTGCCCTTCTGTTAACCAATGCACTGGGGAGACAATTCTTAAATAGGACTTACACTCCTGTTTTCCCTCAGAAAAACAATGGGCACTGCTCATACCGAGGCATTTCAGCTGTAGAGGTTTATATTTCCCATTGTGCCCGAGACCCGTGGGTGCCAGCTGTCACTGGTGCTGCCATTGTATTGTGATGCCCTGGCTAGTGCAGGAATCGTTGATTACTTTGCCTTTTGAATCAGTTGATTACCATGAATAACAGGCCAAAAAGGCTGTCAGCATTTTGACTTTAACTATAACTGTTACAATTAATTATGGGTTTAATTAGCATATATGCCTAGCAGTACAGAATATAATACTTCATGGGTAACAGATGATCCTGCAGCTGTAGCATAAAGTGTGATACAGGTTGGGACACAGATAGTTATTAATAAATGGCTTCTATTGTTTGAGGTCCTTATTTATACAAATTAGCAGGCACGACATAATCAACCCAAACTGTATAATTTATAATAATTGATTTCATTTTGACTGACCACCAGTCGGCCTACTACATGCCCTCAGAAGAAAAATAGCCCTATTAGGATAAGTTTAATCCTAAACATAGCTAATGAATCCTATTACTTTAAGGTCATATTTGAAGCTTTTGTTAATTGTCAGAACCATTTTAAATTGATTAGAGTTAAATTAAATCAATGTAATGTTTAGAAAAACAATATTTCTAATGGATGAGGCCAAGCTGACCTCGAATAAACATATTTATCAACCGATTTCAGTGAATGAGAAGGCTAGCAGCTGGGCTCATAATTCATGATTGTCTATAATATGGGAAATGTCACTATCTAGGCCATTAATTATGTCAGGTAATAAATCTGTTGCTCACAGTTGAGCATTTGCCAGTTGGGGTAACAACCCTCTCAGCAAGGTTATGACGTTTAGAGACTCTCTCCTTGCTAAACCCACACTTCACAGCAGTGAAACCCCTGCATGCAACTTTGGGGGGGAATTAATGTGGTCTTTTCATAGCTGTCAATTACCTGACAACATGCCAGACTGTGATAAGTTAGTATGGCATTGTCATTTGAAATAACAAGGATGTTCTATGAGGAAAAAGTTTTGCTGCACTATATAACTACATTTTCCAGGCTGGAGAGGTCAGCTATCAATAGTTCCTTACAGACCAGCACTAAGTGACTGATATCAGTAAATATACCATGTGGCAAAATGTCTAGTGATAATAGAAATATCTGCTTTGCACAGGTTTGAGAATGAGAAATTCAGAATGGGTTAACATGAACTGGGGTACAAGATGAGGGTAAAGATGGGTACAGTTTAACACAACAGGATATAGGAAAAATGATACACAGGACAGGTTTAAAGTTAATCATGCATTCAGCAGCTCAGGAAAAGGTCTGGCATTATTGCAGATAAATGACAAAAAACATCTGCTCACTGCTCAGTATCTTGTCAAAAATAGAGAAAAGATAAACTCAATTTCCATAAAGTAAGTGTGAGAAAATAGTAAAAATAATGGCATGGTAGTAACCAGAAGGAGGGAAATTTTCATTTTTATTGCAGACAAATATAAGTAATTAATATAATATTTTTATTGGGAAAGACCAGGATAAGTGATGAAAGTTTCACTAAATTAAAAATAATCTGGAGCAGATGAAGAAGACTCCTACAATGTTTTGGGCTGCTTTACTTATTTCCTGGAACTGGCCTTTCCACTTTGCATGTTGGTAGAAGACACTGTGCTCTGGTCAACCCCTGGGCTGACGCTGTTTGCAATCCCCTTCCTGCAGGCTGCTCTGCTTTCAGAACATCAGGTGGCTTTTTCAACACTGAATTTGACCATTAGTACTAATAAATGGTGCCATCCTGACAATATTAATCAAAAGTTAACACAGCTCCTGAATCTCTGCTTGTTGCACAGGTGAGGTGTGAGGCACGAGCAGGCACACTCTGCACTTGCATGGACGTGATCGACACTTGGGCTTCGTAAATTAGCTGTGTCTTCACTGAACCACATCAAATGGCTCTCAACAGCCACAGGTATGTTGTGAATTGCCCTTTTTCTGCCTTAAATGTGTCAACAGCTTCATGCTAAGCACTTGTGAAAATAAATATTAAATGCAAGTTGTAAACTTACATATATTATGAGCAATAGGTAAATAGAAAGGCCTTTCAGTCATGATATAAAAAATAGTTTCCTGTGAGGAGAAGAAAATATAGATGATTTCTTGACTTCAACTCTGGCAGATACTTTGCAGACACTACTTGCAATTAAGCATTTAAATAGAAATTGGTTCCATTTGTGTATAAATTACCAGCAGGTTACAAAGAATACGAGAAAATCAAACACTCAGCTGTGAAACACTGCACTGGAGAGCTGCTTTAGGATATTAAGACAATGACTGTGTGTGTCTTTGTGTGAGAAAGAATAAGAGACTGTATTTATATGTCTGTATATAATTACTATTTCATTTCATGGGCAAAAGCTCTGTGTGTGTGTGTGTGTGTGTGTGTGTGTGTGTGTCTTTTCCTTTATGGTGAGGAAAATTGCTCTTCTACCCTGTCTTCAAAATGTAATAACTTTACTTGCAACCAACCACTGTAGACCTGGACTGGACTCTGAATTATTACTGTGAGTTGAAGCATTTCTTTAACAAAACTGAGTCCTTTAATATCCCCCACCTCTGTTATTAGATGGACGAATGAATTTTACTTTGAACATAACGTGTGGCATTGTCTGAAAATTGCCGGTATGAACTGAAGTTGGCAGGTATTTTCTTGCTCTCCTCGTCAGTGATTGCCATTTATTATATGTTGCACCTTTATCTGTCAAATACCGCAGAGCGCTATATTGATTTGTGTCTGCCGCAAAGCAAAGGTCACTTTGATCAACATACTACAAAACCAGAAAAAGTAGGGTTCTGACATTTCATTACCTGGGAAAAAAAGGACTAAAATAAATAAGAATATGTTTGAGAACAGAGCACTTCAATATCACAGTGTGCAGTAACTGTAATTAACAAAAGAACTGCTCTATTGAGGTTAAAGAGAAAAAAAAAAAGAAGGCAGGTTTTCTTCCAGTGTCTGTTCTTTACATGACTGATTCTGTAACATTACAGCTGTGATCTTACTGAAGGGTTACATTCATTACAAATCAAATATGTTTTACTTCTCAGATTCAGACTTTGAAAGAGCGATAAAACTCTGGAACTCTTTAGGGGTTGGGGAAGATTTTATAAAACTTTTAATTTTAACTGAGAAACCCTAATCAGATTGGGGAATTTTTATGCTATACCCAGATGAGGACGTGGTCTCTATGTTAGGAAAAGTCTGAAGAGATAAATCACAGGAGACAGAAGTGGACCCACTGCAACATTCTGTGTGCCCCAGGTCCACAAGGATTGGAAAGTGGAGCCAGAAAATAAACCTGTGTCTTATCTCCGTTTTCTAATTCTAGTTCCCAAGAACTTGGTTGTCTTTAGGAACTAGCACACAAAATAATGATTTGGGAGGAAAGTGGTGCTGCAGGTGATGTAGTCTTGTTATTTTCCTTCCTGCCCAGTGTATTTCAGGCACCCCCTGCATTTTGCTTCGCTGGGATCAGCAGATATTTCTTTGCATTCTGTAAATAAAATAGGACCTAATTTCTGTGGAAATTTTTCATTCTGGCAGAAACTTCCATTGTATATTTTGGGAATCTGCTCTTCAGTGTAATTCCCCATGCCCTTCCCAGTAGATCTTCCAAAAACACTTGTCATTTTTCCAAAAGGAACCTAGTTCATATAGCAGTTTCGGGTTTTTTCCCCATGCAGCACCCTGATGCCCTCAAGATGCATCTGGTATTTCAGATCCCTGGCTTTTCTAAACAGAAAAATTAATCTTACAAGTGCTGCTGCTCTACCTGAGCACAGGTGACAAAGTGGCCAGGCTGCTTTCCCCTCGTTACTGCTGGGAAGTTTTGTTGTTTTTTTTTTTTCATTTTGCAGTATTCAGTTTTTCACCTGAAGCCACATTTTCATGGAAACTCAGCAGACAGTGACACCTCAGAGCTTTGCTGCACCTCGAGCAGTAGGGTGCATATCACAGCTTGCATGGCATATGGCAGTGCTTATCATGTCAATAACAAAGTCTGAATAATGCAATTCTTGGTTGTAATTATCTTTTATTATTATCAAGGGTCATTCCTGGGCTCTTCATCCTTTCATCTCATGTGGAATTTTGGGCTTCCTTATTAATTAAATAGCCAGTGTGATTGAATTAGCCAATCAGCTCTGCCTGAAGGGATGAGCACTGATCCAAACAAAGGGCTTGATTCCACAAACTTGTTGCTGCGAGGGAGAGTCTGAGAACTGGCTGCCAAGAGTGGGCTCCTAGGACTTGGCAAACCTGATCCCAGCTAATTTGCAATCATTAGACCAGGTAAAAATTCCCATTTGGATACTTTCCTACTTGGGAATAACTGTTTATCAAGCATGAAACTTTCCATGGGGTTGTTTGATTTTATTAAAAATAATCTGTTTGGAAATAATCACTTGCTGCATAGTGTCACCATTTTTTTTCTCATAATCATATAGTAATTTTAGATTTGTAAAATTTAAAGTGAAAATGGGAACAAATCCTTTTAGCATTAAGAGAGGAGTCCTGACTGTTCCCACATATTGGGAGAATTTTGCTGTAAAATCCTGTATTGCAGAAAACGTCCCACTAATAAAAAGATTAGTCTCTGTCTTCAACAATTACTTCAACCAGACAATGTGTGTTCCCTGCTCCTAAACCACAGATTAAAATCCCACATGGCAACAGGGCTATGCATCTCTTAAGTATCTGTGCCTGAAAGGCACATTGGAAATGTATGCAAATGCAACTCATCTCTATCCTGCTCCACTGTTCTCACTCCCTTTTTTCCTTCCTTTATCTTGACATGTTTACTATTTCTTCTGCACTGTGCTTCACTGAATAGCAGATCAAACTTCAAAGCAACTTTTAGTTTGAAATTTGTTTCCAAGCTCCTAAGCTATTCTTTTTCTGACAGCAGTGGATAAGAAATTGTCACTACCACTGGTGACATGTCATCGGGAGATACAGGAATAACAGATGGGCAGCACTGAGATAAGGAAGTAACTTCTTTAAAAGATTGTGTTGACATCACCCAACTATGAGAACAGAGGTAGAATGACCCCCAGAAGGGAATCCAATCTGCTCAGGTCTTTGTGACTCACAGGAGTTTTTTCTTATTTATTTCCATACACATATCGTGTTGGATCTAAGATTATCTGAAGTTTTAAAACAGCTATGTTAGAATCGGTAGTAACTATTAATGGGGATTAAGAAAAGGATGAATGGATCTTGTCACTCACTTCAGTGTTTTGAATGATACCACTAAAATGATGAAATTGTCATAAAAGATAAAAT
The DNA here is from genome assembly GCF_049639895.1 of Pseudopodoces humilis. Classification (NCBI taxonomy): domain Eukaryota; kingdom Metazoa; phylum Chordata; class Aves; order Passeriformes; family Paridae; genus Pseudopodoces; species Pseudopodoces humilis. The sequence goes on along the minus strand of NC_142213.1, from coordinate 11,934,593 downwards.
GATTGCTGATATTACTGGCATAACTGAATGCCATTAATAAGAGTCAAGATTCCTTGACTGTAATGTGAGATCAATGGGTTATGACATTTTGATAACAGGCTGATGGATCTGACTTTCCAAATGAAGAATGATTAATTATGACTCCTCAAAAGTATAGCTCATTATCAGCATATCTAGGCAACTCTTGACACCCACTATACATAACACCTATTATGGAATGTCAAAAGTCTTCGCTTTGGGTACATGGCCATGATTTCTGAGGAAATTAAGTGTTCTTACTGCAAGATACTATAGCATATTGCACAAAACTAAACAGTGCCTAGTATCTACAAGGAAAGCAACACAGAAGCCAAGAAAAACAGTGATTTTTTAGCCCTCAGTGCATTTCATATCTAACAGATGATCCCCAAGCCTATAAGAAAACTGTACTTCCTGATGGTGGTAGGAAAATGATATAAAGCAAGACATGGGCTTCATTTGCTGCATTCTATAAAAGTCTAAGAATTTGTCTTCCCAACCAGGGATGAAACAGAACTATAGAAAAAAAGATTTCTTGATTTCAAAGAGACCTGCATTAGTGCTAATTACATTTGAAAGTCCCCTGCTATGCTGCACTTTGTATTTTAAATTTTAAAAAGGTGTGGCAGTGTTTTATTTACAGTACATTACAGTCCAATTCAAAGTTTTTTTCTAGGGTGTAAAATCGCATTCTGTAGAGGTGTAAAATGTATTCTGTTGTGTAAAATTGTTGTGCAGCAGATAACATGAATGCTGTCATGGAGAGTATGTCAGATGCAGGGAATTGTTATGGTAATAAAATGGTGCCTGAACTGTCTGGCCCAATGCCCCATCCTGTACTGAGCACTATTTTTGAAAGAAGTTTATATGACAGAAAAAACTGCTAAATATAATTTTGAAAAGGTATGTTAAATGTGGTCTGTTAATCAATGCATGATGTTTTGCTGTCTCCTTCAGAAATCTTTAAAAAGCTGTAGGAAAATCAGTCACAGCAGAAGTTTTTGCCTGCCTGAGAGACTTAAAACAGCAAAGAGGCAGGAAGTGACAGATTTATCCAAGGAGATGGAGCACCCAACCACCCTCTGCTATGAGCTTCTGAATCCTTAGATGTAGATATGCAGGATTTCAAACAGGCATTTCAGACAGTTTGAAACCACCATTTTAACATTATATTAATTTGGCTTGAGGCATATCATAATGTATTGATTTTCTATCTAGAACACTAAGACATTAGACAATTACAAGTTCAAGAATATTACTAATTCTGCCAAGTCTTTCCAATTATTTTGTCTCCCAAAGGACAAAGGATACAGAGAAGCTTCATATGGAGAAAATTACATCTTTTTACACCAAAAACAACCCCCCCCAAAAAAAAACAAACTAAAAAACAAAACAAACAAAACAAACCCCCAAAAAACCCCAAAAACAAACAAAAATATGAAAGGAAGAAGTATTGTGAATAACTATTCTTTAAACCAAGGAAGGATCTTCTGAAAAATAATTATTTTCCCCTACTGGAAACCTGTTGGTGTCTGGCTAAAACAAGGTGCTGTTTATTCAGGCAGGGATTTACCTTGGAGTACTACTAGAGGGAGCTGGATTTGGACCTGTGGATCAGCTTTGGAATAGTCTTAAAAATAGCTAATAATTACTTAATAAATAATAACAGTTACCAAATTCCTCTCTGCTTTGGAAGGTCGGTGAACTCCTGGGTGGCCCATGATGCAGGCTCACCATTTCACATTTGCACCTGCAGAACCTGTGCCAGGATGGTGCTGGAGGGGTGGCAATTTCCAACACTTGCTGATCTCATGGACTTGCCATTTCATGTGACAAAACAGGAGGTCTCTGCTGGACTTGGCAAGGCACTTTCACATTCCTGCTATTGACTGACAGGTGAATCACAGTTTGCTTGTCTCTGCCCTGGGCCCAAGCACACACCAAGGGCCCTGTTCCACTTGGATCCCTTCTTGTTTTATGTCTGCACTGACTGGGGCAAGTGATTACACAAATCACACAATGGACATCTGTCCTGGATCTCTGTGGCTGGAACATCCCCAGCCAGCAACTCCCAGAGTTTCAGTTTTTATAAATCAGTGTAATTACAAGCGTGTGTTTTCAGGAGAGCCACTGCTTTGTGCTTACCAGATCTTAAGAAATTTCCTAACATTATGTCACCATATCAACTGCAGGGAAATCCTAGTAAGTAAAGACTGGATCAAGCCCTAAATGTCAATAGTCATAGGTCACTAGGCTGCTATTTTTAAAATTCAGTTTCTTTTCTGGGGAAAATAAAAAAAAAGCAAAAAAAGGCAAAATCTACCCAGATCCAGTATATTTGATGTGATGAACAGTTCATGATCTGCTCACTGAAGCCTTCTAAGCAGATCATTGAATATCAATTTTAAACCAAAATATTTCTTCATCCTTAATGGAGAAGTCTGCTACAATTTAATAGTGGAGCTACAGGATATTAATAGTGGGTTTAAAGAAATTGCCCTGTGTATCTCCAGAATTCCCAGTTGCTTGTTGTCCAGCAGTGGCAGTATGAATGGTTTACAGAAGAGAACACTTGTCCATAATTTTTACAAACAGAAAGAGACTGAGTCTGTTTACAGCAGCTCCAGCCCTGGAGCTCCTGGAGAACTGCAGAGGGCTGGTGCTCCCCTGGGAGAGTTTGCAGGCCCCTCTTGCACCCCTTCCCATCTGTTTGCTTCTCTGGTCACCAAACCATCCCCTCGGGGGCCTTCACCCCATGTCTGCTCCACAGGGTGCACTCTCCTTCCAGAGCTGTGTGGCTGGTGTTTCACTTAGCAGTCCCTAAGACAACGACAAAAGTCTTCCAAATAAATTGCTAAAGTTCAGCCACATGTTATTTCTCCATGATTGCTTCCCTTCCACCTGCATGTCAATTGGTTTTTTAGTAATTTTACCTTTTGGTTTTACCCTCTTTGGAATAATTCTGTATAATTTTTATTCTGCCAAATCAATGAATTAATAGTCATTGAAGTTTCTGAAATGGCTGGTCATGGGGGGCTGGTGAGGGTGGGGCTCACTGTGCTTTCCAGTATGAAGTATGTGCCAGTAACTTTTAATAGAAGCAGATTTAAAAAAATCCCAAGTCCTCACCTTAGTGAGTGAGGTAGCTCATCCCCAGATGCCCAATTTCTAATTTTAGGAAGTATGTGGCTCTCACACTTGCAGGCAAATATGAGCCCAGGATGACCAAAGCAGATACTTGGCTGTGCAGAGCACTTGGGACAATTACCTTCTTGCCTTATTCATTCCAGTGAGGTGTTAACCCAGACACCCAGGAATGGTAATTTAGATGTCACAAGGAGTTATTGAACTCCTCATGTAAGAAAGATCTGTACAATTTGCTGTGAGTGACATCTCAGTGTCACAAGGGGGTGATAGCTGGATGTTAATGCCACTTACTTGTTTCTTACCCATCAAAAAGTAGAAAAGCCTGGAAAATGTAATTTGTTATATTAATGATTTTTAAAAAATTTTTCAGATTGTAAGACTGTTTTGTACTTGGTGCTGTACAATGGAGGAACTAAACATGACCCTTTCCTCAAAAGGTTTTCAAAGAAAAACTGCACGAGCCACAGAAAGGTGGACTAACACAGTCCTGGTCAATATAGTAGTCTGTGAGTTAAATATTTGTTCATTTGCATGGCATAAAATGAGTGTCAGTTCTGATTAACTGGGCTTGGTTAGAAGGCTGGAAGAGCAGCACTGCCAGCACAAGCAAGTCCAAGACAGGATAGAGCAGCAAAATTATCACAAGAGTCAGAGACAAACAGAAGATTCTCCTGTGTAGGAAAATAGTTCCTGCTCTCTCCCCATCCTGATCCTCATTTTGTGTTTGTTAGTTAGTTAGTTAGTTAGTTAGTTAGTTAGTTAGTTAGTTAGTCCGAAGAAATGAAGAGTAGTAGCTTAAATTAAAACATGGAACTCTTATGAATGTAACTGGAGAAGACTTTCACCCCTGCATTTGGTGATGCAATATGGGAGAAGTGCCGCTTCTTAAAGAAGTAAAATGTAAGATCTAGAGAAGGAGGCCAGTTTCAATTTTAGGGCATTAGCTCTTATTACATGAAAATTCCTTTAGGCCACTAGTTCAGATCAATAAATAACCAGAAAAGTTATCCATGGATTATTACTTAGGCCACCACTTGAATGTTTCAAGGATATAACTTAGAAATGTGATTTCCCCCACCCCCATCCCATCCCACAGAAAACTTGTGATTTTATGTGCTTTTTTATGCATGTATTAAACAAATGGCACAGCTGAATAGCTTTTCTTAAAAACTGGACATTCACCAAAAAGAAGTTTGCCAGCACAGACAATTAGTCTTTCTTCTTTTAACAATAGATTGACTGACTGGCACATTTGAAATGCGAGCGTATTTTTTATTCCTCCGTTCACCCTTTGAGCTGATAAACATGAACAATGGGAAACAGCTGGGACAGGAAAACATTTTAGTTTGTATTTTCAAAGCAAGCAAGAAATAAACCCATCAGTGGGAGCCAGATCACATCTTCTGCCTTAGGGGTAGTCAGCAATTGGGGGGAAAAATACGATCCATATTTTTAATCAAACATTACATATTTATTAATGTGCAGCTGGCCTATTGTGTGCATGATTTTTTTTCTTTAACGCTGTGCTGCGTCCGTCAGCCTGACATTGTTCTGTAACTGACATTACTCTATAAGGATCTGGAAATGCACAGATTTAATAGGAATCATTGAGACAATTGCTTTCTGTATTATTAGGTCTCTGTGACGTAGGTACCATCTGAAATTCAATTTTAGAAGAAAAATAAGATATTGTTCTATCAAGGCAATTTTGTGCACCTGTGATACAGTAAGAACATACACCCCCATGCTCCTATTTTCCTCCTCACTCATCTAACTTCACGGCCGTCTAATGATATGTGCCACTCTTTTGTTAAAAATGTTTGGCCAAATGTATTTTGATGCTTATTGAGATTAAACTTTCAGTACATCTCCCTGGTAGCAAAGGTTGGGCTGTTCATTAGTTGGAGGTTTGGCCTTGTCAGGTTCCATTGACTGCTGGCTAAAAGGATCACTTTATCATCATTTGTCTGCAATGGAGACAGTCTTTATTCAGCCTTGATTCCTCTGGGGTCACAGCTGTCATAACTTCACTTGCTTTATAATGCAGACCCCAGTTTCACAATCCCCTTAGGTAATTGTCTAATAGATTCAGTTTACCTTAATATAGGTAATATGTTATTTACAAAGAAATACAAGGGAAAGTAAGAGACAATATTGCTCAAAACATCCCCCTCCTAACCTACTGCTTGGGATCAATCATTTGGAAATTATGTTAAACTCAGTTCTCATTTTGAACCCAAAAGGGAAATATACCTTTTTTTCTGAGTTTTACTCTGATCTTTTAGCTCCAAATCTCTAGACTGAGCCCTCAGGCCTGGTTTTCTGCTGGTGAAAGTTGAGATAACTCTGCAAATTTTGATAAGGTGATGGTGTTTTGGAGAACAAAGCCTTCATTTGCCCTTATAGTTCAGATCCTGCATATTTTGTGTGCTGAAAACTATAGTTCAGTTTAACTCAAAACAGTAAGTTTGACTTAAGGTCAATGTGTTAACCTTTTGAGCCAGAAACCAACAAGGGCAAGGATGGGCTATGTCTGCCCCTCCTTGTCTGAGGGGGGCTCTGAGGAGGGTCTTTCTTCTACGGAGCTCATCCAATCTTGCATCCCATGTCAAAGGAACTGGAAGTGAGACAATTTCCTCCAAGAAAAGTCCAAAGAATCAGCTTGTCTCCATTTGATTTAGTAAAACCTGAAATCTTTTTACAAAACCTGGAAGAGCTCCATCATGAGCCTGTGAGAAGCCCATTTCTGAGTGCCTTGGTAACCAGTGCATTCCCCCTGCAGGTCACCTGCTGCCTTTTTCAGACCCAGAAACAGCTTGGCTCCCCAGAGGAGATGGGCTGAGCAATTTCCACGTTTGGTCTTCTTTAAAATTCTTATTAAAAGTGAGGGGGAAAAATTGGAGCTTGATTTTTACACGGGTGCTTCTGCTTTAACAAAGCGCTGGCAGCTTCAGTTACTCTAAATAAGATATACTTATCATATTTTTTATTTTGTATCTTTTTAGAATTACAGTTAGAAACAATTGTATGGTTCAGAGGAAGTAGTTGCCACACTATGTTCTTAGTATCCCTAGCAATAAAGATTTGCATTTCACTATTTTTCAATAGGAAGAATGATGTTGCCAAAATATCCAGATAAAGCACATAACAGAGACAGTTCAACACCAGATTTCTAATACAGTTATATGGGTCCAGAGAGATCCTGTTTTGAAGGTAACTGCTTAAGGGGAGCAATTTCAGTCTTTAATCATTAACAGAAAACCTTGATGTAAAGTAAAATATAATGAAAAATAAACAACTTGTGGTGGGAAACTTCAAGAGGGAAATTGTACTTTCCATTTGTGGAAGTTTGTGGATGCTCAGATCCACAGAATGGTCCCACACCTTCCTCTGCAGGAGGATTCAAACACCAAATCCTCTCCATGATTCACTGACTGGCTATTTCTTTTTCAAAGTTTTTCTTTTGAAACAAAACATGTACTCCATTAATGCCACTTTCTCACAGTAAAGTTTCTTTCAAATTCCACTCAGTCATACCTTGAGTGTGAGCTTATGCAGCAGCATGTGCTGAATTTCCCAGCTAATATCTTAACTAGAAGCTGATTTTCATTTGAGCTTCTAATTCAATGCCACAACTCATTGCACTGCAATATCTTAACTACAGTTGGAGATTGGTAAGTAAACAAGGGAATGCAGCTGTAGTGTTGTGGAAAGTTACCCTTTAATTATCAGCTTTCATTCATTTTCTCTTATTTTTTTCCCAAATATATTCCATATAAGAAATTAATTCAAAAAAGCTATAGAGCAAATAAACATCACACGGGGAGAAAACATCCCCACAACCCCCAAAGCAATCTTTTAAAGGATTGCATAAAAACTGGATATAAATGCCTGTTTCCATGTGTACTGCTGCACCATCCATGAAACAGCCTTTAAGACAACTCATCTTACAAAGGAGAATGTCACTAGATATAGTGTTGGTCATTAGGAGCACTACAGTGCATTCATCTGCTTGCACCCCACTTTGATTACTATACAGCAAAGATGGCCACAAGCACTCAGAAAGTTTTATTGAGGCTTAAATCTTCATTCAAATGATGTAAAGGGGCATTGAATGAAGATTTAGAACTCTATAAAGCAGCTTGGCAGTGTCTGTGGCAATCTATGCCACATAAAAACTGAAATGCTTCTACTTTCTTATTGAAACATTTCTACTGTAATTCTTTAATATTAGGTAGCAGCCACAGTGTTGGGACATTACCACATCTGGGAGTATTTCTCTTACTGAGGGTTTGCCTGCAATCAATTGTGCAGGATATTATAGAATGTTGATGTCTAGGACATAATGGAAGAGGAATTGTTACTGCAATTACATATTATTATGCTTTTCAGAAGATAATGTGGGTTCATTCATGTGAGTATTTTGAACTGGCAAATACCCTAATTGCTTACATGTCTGTTATAATCCTAAATCCAGTTGACATATCTGATGTATTGTTGCATTTTAATCTGGCCACTTGCACGTGTCCTCTTTATGAATTTCCTCTGACCTGCATGAACTGTGCAAACAAGGAACACGAGTGGTTTGTATATTGCCTTTGCAGTTCAGGGCTGAGCAAACACCCAGGGGACAGAGAGACAGAGCACTGTCACCAAGTGTGCTTTTTTCAGGAATATAGAGTTAGCTCGTGCAAGAGCAGGGTAAATGTTAATGATCTGATTATGCCATAATGACAAATTTATGGAATAATGTGTGTACTGCTTCAACTCTCCTCTCCCAGCGTGTTGGATTGACGGAGGATGTGTGGTGAAGTATTCACCCATTCACTTAACCAGGAAACAAAGGCAGATGATTAAGAAACATCAGTATTCTGAAGCAGCAATCAAAGTGACCCTGCCAAGGAGTGAAGAACAGCAAGCCCAGTCAAAAAGCGCTGCAGTTGTCTCGAGTTAGAACTGCAGGTCTAGAGGCAGCAGTTTTTCACAGACTCTCCTGAGGCAGCAAGGAGATCCAGACCAGAGCAGCTGGCTCCATGGAACAGGATGGTGCTCATGGCAGTCTCACTTGCACATGGACTGACAGAAAACAGCCAGAGAAAAGATGTGCTTTTAGAAATTCCTGCTTAATAATCCACTAGAGGGAGCTTACGTATAACCTCTGCCAGGCCAATTATCTCAGAACCCGGTGTTGCATAATTAACAGATGAGGTAGTTATGAGGGGGATATCTGTGCTGCTCTTCTTTTCTTGGTGTGTCATCCTGGACCTCAGGAATGGCACTTTTGGAGTCTCGAACTATATCCAGAAGAGCAATTTGTTTTTCTCAAGTGGAATCAGCATTCTCATTGCCATCAGCTGGGATTCACCTTCATCACTGACCCACTCAAACCTGAGAAAAAACAGCCACAGCTGAGTGAGGACTTACACATAAAACATTAGCAAAGCTTCACCTAACCTATCCTCCGTCCTTGCCTGTTTCAATTCCGACTGCAAAACAAGAATTCAGTAGCTGTGCTTCCCACAGAAGTAACAGGCAAAGTACCTGGACTGCAGACTTTGCTTCCTGTCTGCTTCAGGAGGACAAGGCTTTCAGCACAGTGTTTGCCTGGCACTGCTTGCTTTCCAACTGGAAACTGCCTCCTTTTCCAGGAGACAGCTGCTATCAAAATTGGTGTCCTTGACAATATTTAACATGCAAACACCTGCAACTACTTCCTATAGTGATAGCTAATAAAAAGACAGGATTAACTCTCATATCAGAAATATCAAATTTAGTTTAGTAGCAGAGATGCACTAGAATTACAATTCTAGCTAAATCTAGACACAACACACTTTCAAGCTACATACCCACATAGTACAGTCTAAGTAGTCAGATACACTATCAAAAAGCTTATCATAAAACTTGAAATTGCTGTATCCTTTACACTCGTTGCCTCTTTTTCTTTCTGTTTTTTCAGTTGGAAGAGAAAACTTATGACTACACTTCAGCTGTCACCAGCTTTCAAGGTTATACTGATAGGAATGAGAAACATATTCCTAATCTGCATACCAATGCATTGAGAATGCAAAGGCAGGCTTTTTACCATTGAATAGATGATGATAAGGTCTTAAGTCTTTTGAATTTCTTGTGTTGTACTTGTATTATCATATGATTTCTTAAGCCAAGAATGAATATGTAAATTTCTTGCCACTGACTTGCTCCAAAATAATGGACATTACACTTTCACAGTGGCAATTCAGAGTGTAAAATTGATTAATATTTGTTTTCAAAATGACATGCAATGATGTATGGATCCTTTTACAACTTAAATTAATACTTTAAAGAGATGAATGGTCTCTACAGAGGATGTTAAAGTTCAAGCTGAGAAATTTGCATATTTATATTACAACCAACTGATAATAATTGTTGAAACAGAATGTAATGTGGTTCGTTTTTCATTTTAATCTGGTTGTACTCAAACACAGGACCTCATTAACTTCCAGCAACTAATACAGCATTATCAGTCCCCATAAACCAGGCTTGCCTTGAATTTATGAATTTCAAAGACTATTTCCAGTGGTGAATCGCTGTTAAACACTGGGTCAGTCACTAGCAGGTGAACTCCATGTCAGATGCTGCAGAAGCATGAAAGTTACCTGGGCTAAAGTGCTGCAGAATCCCATGGCCAGGTGCCTACCTGTTGGCTGACACTCAGAGCCAAAATTAAGGTGTGATACGTTAATCATCTTACCTTTGAAAGCTCACTCAAAGGCAGCCTGGTTTACTCTGGATGACTAAAATCAGGAAATCCAACTTCAACCATTTCCTAACTTAGGCAGTATTCTTTAACATTTAAAAAAACCCAAAACAACCCAACAACAAAAAATGAGCAAGAGATCTTTCATTCAGATATAAGGTTTGCAAAAGGAAAATATATGACTTTTCTTTGAGTAGATAAGGAAAGTTGGAGGATACAGCCAAAATAAATACTATCCACTTAGGTTTAAATTACAGTAGCAATAGAATTAGCAGTATATCGCTTCTCTGAGGAGAGAAATATAAAATAAACATGCTGTCAAAGTAGTGCATTATAGATATTCTTGTGGGTATTCTTTTACATTTCCAGATGTATCAGGAAAACATACATCTCTCTAAGAATGAACAGTTAGCAAGAAACTTCACAGCTCTGTGAATTTCTTGTTGTAAAATTGATATTGAATCTTCTAATAACGATGATTATTTCTTTAGCTCACTAAGAGCTGATGGCTATAAAAAGAGGAAGTGTTGTTTACAGTGCCCCATCTTCAACTTCTTTTTCATTTTCCCACATGAGCGTTAGTTAAAGGCTGGTGTGACCCTTCTGCTCAGGAGATCTGGTGTGTGGCTGCTCTGGTAGGATGGAAGAGCAAGTGTACCTTTCCTTTCATACTGTACCAGCTACAGGGAACTCGGGGCTCAAAGGGGCTGTCTGACAGCTGGCAATAGCTGGACTAGGGATGCATTTGCAATCTCAGAACTGTATTCCTACAGGGAAGAGGATAACATTCCTAAACTGACTTCCTGTAGTCCAAATGTTGTCTTTAGGCAAAGAACAGGGCAGCCCTATGGCTGCTTTGTGCAGTGCTGGGAAAGTCCCAGGACGGTCTGAAAAAGTGAAGGAACACTATAGAGACTCTGTAAAGAAAGCAAATGTGTACTTTGCTAATAAGAATACCCAGAACTTTTACTTAAGTGAATTAAAAGCTCTAAAATGTCAATTCCTGGCATTATAACTTATTTCCTAAGAACCTGTCCAGACTTCCCACTATAACCTCACAAAAACCTTTTAAATAGATATTCCTATCAGCTGACAAATCCGTGGAGGACAACCTGTTCCAACCTGTCCCAGCCTGTTCCAATCTGTCCCAGCCTGTTCCAACCTGTTCCATCCTGTCCCAGCTGCATACTGATAGGACATCCATTTATTGCAACTTTATAATGGTGCAAGAATTGACTCTTTGGATGCTCCTCACAAAATCAGTCCACAGAACAGGCCAGGAAGACTCCTTGTTGAATTTCAAAATTTGTTATTGAGTGAGCTATGCTGCATCCAGGCCACCACAAAGCTTAAAAACTAATTCAGAAAAGGGCAGGCAGAGCAGTGAAACATCTTCTCCAGCACAGAAACTCATCCATCCTACATGTTGGTAACTAAATGATGACTAAATAATTGATTTTTCATTGTGAAGGGTATGTACCTTCCTGTGGAGCTCTGTAGTGAGACCTGAGCTGTAACATATTCACAACTGATTTAGGAAAAGTGGAGGAGTGTATATCCTGGTGGCAATTTAATATCTAGTAGAATATTACCAGGACAATAAAAACATAAACTGACTGAGGCTTGGTGAAGAATCTCTGAGGAACTTGGTGATAAAACAGCCAAAGAGAAAAGATACTGACAAAAATGCAAACATTGCACAGGTTGGGGGAAGGGAAGAGAAAACAATACTCCAAACCAGAAACACAGTATGGCACCCTAAATAATTTATTATCACTTAGCAAAGTGAGAGAGTAATTATGGACAGTAAACATTAACTTAGTGCTTAGGCAAGGAATGGAAAAAACATTTATACACAGCATCCCTGGCTCATGAATATATTTCAGTATTTGATTCCAAAGATAGTATTACAGAAGAACATTGAGAAAAATAATAATGACAACAACATTTTGGAAAGATTACTGGAAAATTAATTAGATAAGATTCCTTTGATTAGGACAGGAAAGCTTGAGGAAGGTTTTGTGAAGAGTCTATAAAAACACTCCTTAACATAGAAAAGGTGATTTGGGAATAAATGGTCACCATTTTTCATAACACTGCATCAGTCATGGAGCAATCTGGGAAATTACAAAACAGCAGGTATATAGAAATACATATTACTTTACATGTTTCCTATTTTATCAAAACAGTCTTCTGTACAATATTTGGATGTTAAAACTGTGTGTGGGTTAAGAAGGTGACTGGAGAAAATTTGGACAAGAAATGTCCTTCAGAGATGATTAAACCCAATGATGCAGATCTAAACAGCAGTCCCTGAACTCCAGGTTTCTGGAAATAGTCAGACAGCCATGGGGAAATTTTCATTTCGTTGCTGCAGCCCTATGGCTGTTTTTGCAAACATCTGCAGGAGCCAGTCTGTGGGGCTAGCTGCTTGCACAGAGCACAGCCACTGCTCTGCTGTGCTGGAGTGGAGGGATGGCCAGGGCTGGAACACAGGAACTCTTGTCCAGCTCTAGTCTCATCCAAACAGACCACAGAACACTTGGCTTTTCAACCCCACCAACTATACTGGCAAATTTTCTTACTGTAGCGAAGTTCTTTGCCAGTGAACCCGGGGTTTTGTAGTACAAGTTCCAGCAGTCCCTAGGAGACAATGAGGGCAAGTTAAGCCATCAGAAATATATATTTACACGTGGAAATTGTTAGTAATACTGCTCTTCTTTTCCCCAGAGACAGCTCCATTGCCACAGCCTTGAGAAACACATGCACACACACACAGACACAGAGAAACAATCAATAGATACACTTAGAAATCCCCTTATACCATGTCGTGCTTCACAGATTTTGATAATATCAATCATAATTGAGTTAGATAAAATCCATCTGACTTTCAGGATGCTGGGGTCAGCCAGGGACGCAATGCCTCACTTCACATCAATTACCACATGTAGTAAGGTGGTGGTAAGCAATTCCATTTGATAGTTTGCAGCTATAAATAATTATATGGCAATAGCACTAAAGTTGGCTCTTGGGCACAATACAGAATCATGAATTTTCATTTACTTATATCTCAGAAGCTGTTAGGCCTCCTGGTCTGAAATGTGAGCCCCTGATTAGGTATATCAGTCTTTCTATTAATACAATATATGCAGCTGGTAGGTGCTTTTGCATGAACACTTTATACATTTTCTTATTTCATGAGAATATTTTCTTTGCAAATATGACCACATGATACATAAGGATTGATTAGAAATTGCTGTGGCAAAGAAAACTTGGTTTCAGTCTCCTTTATTATCATATTCTGTCTTTCACTCAGTTTAGGGTCTGCCCCATTCAAGTCTCTGCAGGATTTCAGTAAGTTTTTTTTTACATGCTTTATAATAAATTCTCAACAATTTGAAAGCAAACAGAGCAGGTTTATTAATCAGAAGAGTAGTGCAGAAAGGTTCTGAAAAGGGTCTGATATTTTTTGTACTTCCTTGCTTTGCCTAGATACCTGCTCCTTTTAAAATGCTGTTTTTTATTACATATTCTGTATTTTTAAGAATGTTAGTCAACAGAGGCAGAATGGACATAAAGTCAGATTAGGAATAAGGCAGGAGCATGGGATGGAGTTTAGCTGCTTTAAGTGTGAAGATCACAAAGAACCAGGCTGAGGAGCACCTAAGGAAGGCTGGACAGGGACAACAAGAACAGGATGATGGAGCAGAGAACTGGGAGAAGTACAAAGGCCAAGTCTCCCTAAACATCCCCAGGTATCTCTATGGTCCATAAAGAGGCAACAGAATTCACTTGATATTTTAAAAGTGACATGGAACTGGGGGCTGGGAAGCAAGAAGATGTACAAAGCCCACCTGACAAGAAGAAGAAATCTGCCACAAGCAGCAGCTTCTGTCATGCATCACATTTCACCATGGATCAAAGAATAGAGGAACATTTCATGCTCTGTTCTGGAGATTTCTGTGGTGGAAAAGGGTCTGATTTCACTGATGAGCTTGTTTCAGAAGCAAGTCTGCCACAAACAGGGGTTCAGAGCACTCACACAGAACACTGCTTCAGTTTGCAGAGATGCTGGGGCTGGAGGTGTTGAACAGGACACAAGGCAGGGAAAAACAGCACTGTGGCACTGACTGACTGGAACCAGGTGATGTTAAATGGAATAACAGTGGCTGTACAATACCAGGGAGAATTTAACAGTCAAGAACAGAAAAAAGATGCTTAATCAGCAAGATGTTGACATGGGGTCTAGATTTTAAGTCTTGCTCCTTCTTTCACTCTGACCTGAAGACCAATTGTGAAGACCATTAGCATTTTGATTAGTAAGGAAAATCAAAAAATGTTCAGCAACCTCAGAAAGAATTAACCTAAGAAAAAGTCTTCTAAACAGGAGGAAGATTAAATTCATTAAGGATGTCATAGATATTTGAACAAAAGTCAATGATTTAAAGGAAAGGCAGATTACATTTGCCAAAGGAATGCATAGTTGTCACTAATTCTAGACGAATCACTAAAAACATTTGAATGGAAAAGGGAAGGCTTGCTGTAGGATCAGGTAAGAACTGTATCCTTAATTATGATTTGATAGGACAGACCTAATTTTAGTAATGCAACTTATGTAAAAATTGGGCATCCATTGCTTTGGGAGGCCCAGGTCACAGCCCACAGGGCAGCATCTTGCTGATCAGAGAACTGGTATTTTGCAGCATGAATTGAGCTGCAATCAACAAGGAGCCTGATTTGTGTTCTAAATTGGTGTTTAGCAGCATCACCTGAACTGCAATCAAGGGAGAACTCATAGCCTTTTCTAGGGGGAGCAAATGTATATTTTCCAATCTCATTACACAAAATATTTGTAGTATCTTAAATTAGATTGGAAAAGATCCCAAATTATTTTAACATGAGATCTGTAGGAGAACTTTTTGAATATGTTTTAGAGCAAAAACCTGAAGAAATGTAAAGGTTCTAGTAAAAGACTTACTCTAAGTATGCTTTTTATAATTTTTCACATTATAAAAGGAAAAACCTCTGAAAAGCCATTGTAATATAAAAAGTAGGTATTTTGTGGATGTTCCTTCATTAATTTCTCTGTTCCATAGCACACTGCAGTACCTGCATGAATTGTTTGTTTTTTTCTTCTGCAAACCAGAAGGCTTCCCACAATTTCAGCACATCTTGATAATAAAGGTATATTGCCTTGTGTCATAGGCCAGTTTCCTGAGGTCACTACTCAGAGGATATTTGATCATAGCATCAAATAACTATCCCTTTTCACAGTCAAGAATTTGGTGGCCTTATGGTGAACCTGATGCCCTGTGCATCATCCCACTGGCACTGCTTTCCCTGTAACTCTGTCATCAATTTGATATTATACCCCAAATAAAATATTGTGCAGTGTCTTCCCAACTGGATATTCTAACAATCACCTCCCATGCTGGTTTTGTACATTTTGTGTTTGTCTTGTGTTTTATTTCATCTTCTATCTCAATCACAGCCAACGGTCAATGTGAAGATCTGGCTCCCCGGCCTGTTGCCATTGCTCTGCATATTCATGAGCAAAATCTTTCCATATCCACATGGCAAACCTTTCAAACTGTCATAAAGAAGAAATAATCACCTTTTCTTTAAAATCTAACAAAGCCCACCAGAGCTGTGTTCTTTGTATAATAGTTAACATTGTCACTAGTAATCAATTTATTTTACTGGTAAAGACAGTATTCTCATGACAAGTCAAAGACCTTTGGAAACAGTACATCTGTGCCTGCTATTTAAGCACACACAGACACAAAGAAGCAGAATATATTAGAAACAAAAAATATGTCAGCTTGTATAATGGTCCCATTGTTTGCTCTACCAGAGAGGGATTGTGCCATAACATATGATGCTGAATGTGCTTTTCTTGTTCTCCAGCCTTCATAATAAAGTATTTGATGCAAATACTCTAATCACATGGAGAAGATGCGGATGTTAGTTGTCCTTCCTTTCAATGCCATCCCCGCTGCCTCAAGAAATATATTTTTATGAATATTAAAAAACCCAAACAGCAAATTGATGGAATTTTGCTTTAGTGTTTTACTTTTAATAGCAGGTGCTCGATTCACGCTTGGCTCAACACGAGTCCCTCTGCCAGACACTGGAGTTACACCACTGCAATCTTCAGCAAATGGCACCTTTCTTGTGCTTCTACATTAGGCTGCTTAATTATGTTGTATAGGATAAACCAGAAAAGGTAAAAAAAGGCACAGAGACCAGCATATTCTCCAAGAAAGTGCTCCATATATAGCACTGAAACTGTATGCAGCCCTTTGCAGCACTTCCTAATGAGTAGTGCCCACGATTTACAGGAAAAAGTGGCTTTCCAGAGTGTAGGAAGAGGTAGAATAGGTCAGTTCATTTGTTTATAACCCTTCCTCCTGTGCAGGGGAAGTCTTAAGTCTAAGGTGCAACTTCAAATACACAAAGTGACCTTAAGTAGGAAGGAGCACATTGACCTTTAATTATTCTGCATGGACCATGCTAAAACAGCTCATCCTGTTCAATATTTCTGTTCCTACTCATTTATCAGTGCTTATAAAGAATAGGGAACATCTGCCCACAAGAGAAAGACAAAGGGCAGGAATAACTTTGGAGAGGATGTTGACCTCTAATAAGGACTAGCAGCAGAGAGCCCACCCCAGCCACACTCCACAAAGTGTTATTCTCTCTTGACAGGCAACAAACTCCTTGGCAAGCTTGCCCCTTCCCTGGCTGTGCACACAGCTCTGCACAACTGGAAGCTGCCAATTTTTCTGTAATGGGAGAAAGGGTGCCCCATGAAACAAACAGGACAGGGGTTTGTTCCTTTATCCCAGCACACTTTCTTGTAGTGCAGCTACATCACATTTCTATCAGAAGCAGCAGCCTTGATCCTGTCCTACCTAAGGCTGCACATCTTGTGGTGTGCTGCAGGGCCTGCCTGGAAAACAGGGGAGCTTCCAGAGTTCTGCTCTGTGAGACTTAAACATGTTCTTCCCAAATTGTTTGGTAGGAATATCATAATGCTTCCCCGCTTGTCTGGATTTGAAATGAAAGGACAGAGCAGGTAAATTCTGCTTTCCTTTCCTGGGCACTCACTCATTAATAGGGCTGTTACATGCATGTCTACAGGACAGTATTGCATACACTGAAGCAGCACATGGGGCTTTAGAAAATCAATAACTTCCAACTTATATTATCAAATTTCATACTTTCTTTATGGAAACCAAAGAAACTTCATGTGTGTGTGATTCAGCCACTGCAGAAAGCAATAATGCATCAAAATCGACTTTAAAGCAGCACTAGCTAAGAGAAATAGACTAAATATTGCCTGCTGCAGCACGCAGCCAGTATGAAACAAGTAGAAATAAAATCAGAGACGCAATTAAAAAGCTCTGTAAAAGGTACCTGATATTAATGCACTAGGTCCATGTGGCCATTAACATCTGGCACAAACAGAAGGGGCCTGCAGTGGTTTGTGTAAGGGATGGAGCTCCCCGGGACCCATTAACAACCTCAGCAGCCCTTCCCCCAGACACTGGGCAATGTAACAGAATTCCTACATCTCAAAAGCCCACTCTATAAACAGAGATGAAATCTGAATATTCAAACCTTCAGCCCTCCTGCTGAGCACAGCTGAGCATGCTGCAGCTCAACTTCAAAGCAGGAGAGTCATGAGAAAGGAAGCACAGCCTGGTGGCACCGGGGACTGGGAGCTGGTGCCTGGCTGGGCTGGATGGCTCTGTGTGTGTGCTGTTAAACTGTGCTGCAATGTACACAGCACATCTTCAGCTTTGCAAAAACAGCTTCAACGTTTGGCTTTTCTCAGGGTCAAAAGCACTTGGCTATTACTCGACAGTTAATTTACATTTCAAAAGCCAGGCCAGCTCTCAACACACCATTGCTATATTATAACTTACTGTGGCTTTGATAATGATTTAGACTTTGCAGTAAGAGAAGAGGTTATTTTGTGCTGGGGCCCGGTGCTTTGAGCCATGGAACACTTGAATGCAGGGGCATGTGGCTGGGACCATGCACAGCCATCCCCATCACCAGGTCTGTGCAACGAGGGCAGGACTCCAAGCTGCTGCTGGCCAAGGATGGAAATCCTGATTCCTGGGGCACAACAAGAGTCAGGCTATACTGCAACAGCCAAGACTGGGGATTTAAAAAAATGTTAATGGATTTGGAGATTCATTTGTATTTACCTGTACTGCTCAATTTTGAATTTGCATCTTCTGCATGCCAAGCATATCATCAAACCACTGGCAGTTCAGAGGATCACTATCAGTGGTAGATCCTCAAAAATTAACACTGTTCTGACTTCCCTACTCCTGTCCCACTCTTCACTAAAACAAAAGCATCTTTCCTCCAGACCATTTCCCAAAACTGGATGTTTGCAATTTAGACTAGAAGAAAGTAATATCCCTTTTGAGGGAGTAGTACAAGAAGATGCCTTTGTCTTCCTAGGGCTTCTGCTGATGCCCAGGGACTATATCCAGCGTTTTCATCTAGCATTCCATGCAAGTGTCATTAGTGACACCTTACCTCACTCAAGCTCATGTCTAATGAACAGGAACAAAGGAGCCTGGGGTGTTTCCTTGTAAAAGTGTCCCAAAGTGTGCTTGTAAGAACACCATTTCTGTAGGAGTGACCAGACAGCTCCCAGACAAGCAGAACACTGCGAGGAAAACTATTTGTCTATTTATGATGTAGGACTTTTAAATTGCTTAATTGCAGTTGGGGTTTTTGCTAGGACAGTTCACAGCTTGCAGTGTTTGATGAGACATGTACAATGCAGCCAGACAGAAGTACTGCTGCTGTCCCTGGCAGAGCTATTAGAAGTTGCTGTATCTGAGTGTAAGATCGACTTACCTTTCTTCATCTTTTAGAAACACAGCCTGAGCTGTAATCTGTTTGGTTCTTGTACTGGATTTACTTGTTGCTTCTTTTATCCTTAATGGGAACATATACAAACACATTTACCTTTGGGTCACTCATAATTTCTGTTTGCTCTCTGACCACTCAGACTGATCCCTGTTATGCCCGGTAAGCCAGCACTTTTTAATTATCTCTTCTGCAAGGCCCATTCTAAAAGGTGAAATTATAAAAGCATTTGTGCAATCTATGCCCAAGTCTCTCCATATGCCCTTGTCCGGCTGCAATAGCATCATTGCCTCTCACTGAGGGCAGCAGCTCTCTGAAGTTTAGATGGTAGCAATGGAAATGGGGGTTGGTAAAACATTGATAGGTTCAATTTTTCACTGTCAGTGAAATCATTTTTATTAAGCAGATATGTTAAAAGTGAGAGGTTTTCAAGAACATGCCATAAGGTGAGTTGCAGTTGGGAAAGCCACCTTTACACTGACAGCAGGTGCAGAAGTCCATCCTGGTGAGGATCTTTAGAAAATATACATCTGAGATTAACCCCACTGCCCACTGTATATCATATGCATGTCATCAAAACCTCAGCATGGATCTGGCAGGAAAAATATCTGGTTACTATTAAATAAAAAGCGAGGTGGTGATGAGAGTTTTCCACAGTTCAGCACGTTGTTTGTTATTGGGATCACAGGTTTGGGGCTGGAGGAACAGGAGCAGGGCAGAAATATTCATTTCAGGCCCTGATTCTAAAAGCTTTCAAACCTTAGTCTTAACAAAAGCACTTGTATGTATGAATTACACATGTGCACAGCTATGTGTGAACTCTGGCACTAGATATTTACTCAGTAAACTGCCTAGTTGGCAAACAGCTTTGACTCAGCACAGCATAGTTGCACCTCTAAACTGCACTGAAAATTCCTACAATCATGAAAGATTCCTTATCAGGTATTATTTTAATGAAGAAACAATCAAACCATCAAGATCAGTCACCTGGGGACTTGTATAACAAGAAATTTCTCATATAACAAGAAATGAATTGCAAGTAAAGATGCTGGGTTGTGCCAAGGATGAGATACAGCAGCTCCTCCCTCTAATTCCTGCCCACCTTATTTGTTTATCCCACCAAGACTGAGCACAACAAACAGAGTGACTGTCCCGAAGCACTGCTCCCTTCCCAGCTCCATCACTCAGCAGCTCTAATGGAACTTTGAAAACAGTGACTCAAACAAAAACTTCATCTGTTCCTGCTCTCCTCAGGATGCTGAAGCATGCATCTCTCATTGAGTCCACAACACTTACCAAGGCAGTAAGAAGGGAAAAGAGTGTCTGGAAAGGTGTTAGTGTATAGGGAAGCCAAAGCAGCTTTTGATTTTGAGCTGATTATTTACTTACATCATGGTTTGGAGATGATTGATATGATTATATTGTGCTCAGCTTTTTCTGCAATGACAGATTAAATATTTATTTTAATTACAACCTATAAAACAAAATTTTTCTGAAGGTATTGTTAGTATATTTGTAAAACATATTTGATGATAGCTCAGCTGACTAAAATTTGTAGTTAATTAAATTAAGAATTTATCACAGATTTTACCAGTTCAATGCATTCTTGATAATCCCAGCACATATTGAATTGGTATGGAGGAAGACATCCATATCAAGCCCTCAAATGAACCCCAGCACATCAGGGGTAGAGCTGTGCAGATGGGAAATCTGCCCTGCTGAGGACCAGCCTGGTGTATGTAAATGTCGAGGCTCCCAGTCCAGCACACCACTAGCCAAATATTTCAGCCTATCACCACACAAACACTATTTCAGAGTGAAGGTGTGAAGTTCAACTCTGTTCACTTATTCCTAACAAGCGTGTGAGGCCATATTGGTTTTATTTTCCCCAAACTGTCTGCCATAAAACAGTGCTCGTCTTTTAATCTGATGTCCCAATATTTAGGTCTTTCATAGTGAAAAAGAGATAGGGTAAAAGAATTTTTTTGATGCATGCAAATTACTTTATTCTATGCTTCCATGAGATGAAGACATTGGAAAAAGGTATTAATTGCAGGTAAGCCATATCTGTGACACAACACATGATATTATTTCTTCAAATGCCTATTTTAAAATAACATCAAAACTACAGTGACAAGAATTTCCTTGTGAAAAGAGATAGAAAAATTGAATTATGAGAAATAAATTTAAT
Organism: Pseudopodoces humilis; assembly: GCF_049639895.1. Classification (NCBI taxonomy): domain Eukaryota; kingdom Metazoa; phylum Chordata; class Aves; order Passeriformes; family Paridae; genus Pseudopodoces; species Pseudopodoces humilis. Next base: position 11,913,603 of record NC_142213.1, on the reverse strand, counting down.
TACATTTTCCTTTTGTTCTGATGGAAAAAGTAGAAATCAATATTCCTCAGAAGCTCTAAAAATTGCTTGTCCATTTCATGAGAAAACAGTTAAGTTGTTTTTTTTAAATACTTATTCAAAACTTTCCTTTAGTAATGGGAGATTACAGGAAAAATCCAGGCCCATTTACCCCCTGAAGGCAGGATGAGAACTCATGAACACCAGTGCAAATGCAGAATATGTCCAATTGATTTCTGCAGAGTTTTATTTCTAAAGTACACAAAAATACATTGCAAAATAGTTAAAACCACTGTGAAATGTGTTGAAGGGTGCCTCTACAACCTCATCTAGCTGTTTTCAGAGAGAAGGTATTGCTGTTATTACTTGTGACTCGGAGTCAGTTCTAAATGCAGCTCTCATTTTAGTGCAGCCGAAACTAATATTCATTATTAGGTGCAAGTTAGCTATAGATTTAATGACCAGTTCCTTCCATATCATAGACTGTGAGATTTGAAGAGGAATAGAAAATGCATTAAAATAAAGGATAATTCCTTTTAGCATTATTTCCCATTTTAAAAGGGAAAAAAGGAACCTGACAATCAAAGTAAGGCTGTTATATTTCCCTTGTTCTAACAAATGAAACCATTCTTATATGAAAAGATGAATTAATAACTCCTGTGTACCAGCATCAGAGATTGTCTATGGAAAAAAAAAATAACCCTTTTCCATTTGGATTGTGCTGATAACATTTATTTTTCTCTTTCCATCTGGAAACCCTGTGGGTATCATGAGAATTGTAGCGAACCTGATTGGGGTCATGTGTGAGGGCACTGGGATCAGAGCCAATGTCACTTCCAGCCCCATGCAGCTTCAACAGCTCCCAGAGAGAGTGTAACTACAAATCTGTGGCATACTGGGAAATGAGGCTGGTCACTACTGAGGTCAGTGGCCAGAGCGCTTCAGGCAGCCTTGGGAGCAGTGATGGGTTCTTCACCTGCTGCAGATACATTGAATGGAGTTCCAGTGAGGAATGCTGGTGTGTCCTGCAGCAACAATGCTCTAAATCTGCTGCTTAATGGAAACTGGGTGCAATCATGGAAATACATGAACCTTACAAACTGCATGGAGAGAGCCTTCTATGTTCATCTGGCTGAATATCATGCTGTCTGAGATCAACAGCCTCTGGTTTATTTATTTGCTGGGCAAGGTTGCCGAGAAGAAAATGGACCAGACCATGCAAATCCAGAGCTGCCTGTCTTCCTACAGGACTTGTATCACAAAGATTGGATCATTCTCCTTGCTCACACGTTATGAACTATGTGACAGGACAAAGAAACTGAATCCCTGCTTTTATTTCTGCCCTCTGAGTACAGATACCAACACTCAGGGAATTTGAGTTTATGGATGCCTGCTCCATGACCCCTACAAAGTGTAGGTATGAGATACATTACACACACAGCTTTGCCAGGCTGGCAGCTGTAGGCACACGAAACTGCCCAGTGTCCCACTAGCAGCAATTATACACAGCTTTAAAAATATCCAACTTCTCAATAGTATTAGTGAAGCACACATATACATATACATATACATATGCATATACACATACACATACATATACACATACACATACACATACATATACACATACACATACACATACACATATACATATACATATACATATACATATACATATACATATACATATATCATAGAAGTAAAGATTCTTTGAAATGGAAATGAAATGGAAATGAATGGGTGTGTAATCCTGCAGAAGGAAGCATTTATCTAATGAAAATAGTTTGATAGCTTCAACTGACACTGAATTCTCTGGGATAATAAGTCTGGCTGGCTGGTATCATCTCCAGAGAGGGTTATTCCAAATTAATCTTGTCACCGTGCAAAGAACAGCAATTCAACTATTCATCTTTCCAGAGATGAATGTTTTCATCAGATACATGTTGTCATGGGATGCACTTAGGTCATCTGCTCTGGCTCAAACTCAATTCTGAAATTAGTCAGTGCTTTTAAGGTGCTTTTTCAAAAACAATCTGATATGTGAAGTTTTGTACATGTGTCTGTAGACACGTGTGTATACTTATGTCTATATACATATATATGTGTGTGTGAGAGAGAACAGAAATTAACATCTGCTTTAGTTCAGCACCTGTGCTTTTTGCCTCCCTGAAAAAACAAGTTGTTTCCTGCAAGAGCAGATCACTCTTGGATCTTTCTCCACATCAGCAGCAGCATTGCACTGTTACACCTCAGTGCTTCAATAGATGAACATGTCTCCTTGTGAGAAGTCCAGTGCCCTGTTATTCAAAGCCAGAGTGTTGTAATCACATGCTCTTAGCTTGTAAACAACAGAAAAATCGGTAGACAGCCTTCAGAGAAAGATTCTCTCATTCTGGCCTCTTAAACTATGCCTGAACTTTAAATTGTGTTTGGACTGCAAAACCATATATGCATTGCATAAGTTGAAAATTTCCTTAAGATGTTTTAAGATTTCTTTATAATAAATCAGGTTCTAAATCAAGTGTTTATTTCCCTCTGGATCTGCATGCAAGGTTAAGAGAGCTGGCAGTCAGAAAAGGCAACATAGAGTTTAGTGCCTGATTCTGAGCATGTAAAAGAAGATTCCAATGGGAGCATCACAGACTTGAGAGTGAGCATGGATACCATAGGTATCCCTACTCAGATATGTACTGGACCAGTACTGTTTCACTGTGTTCATTTGGCACACCAATTTCATAAAAATAGCAAAATCTGAGAAATGACAGGGCCAAAACATTTTTCACATGCTTGAGCCAAACATTTAACTTCAGCCTGTTAGAACAAATGGGATAAGCTTCAAAAATTTAAAAATCCTATAAATTAGAGCAGAAAATCTTCTGCCAAATTTTACTGTTTCAGAACCAAGAAAGACCCTTGGAACAAAAAAATGTTTGGATGATTTGTTAAAAGTTACTCCTTCTCCTTCAGCTTAGGTGGATAAGGTAACACTGATAATATAATTTGCCAGGTTATCTTTCAACAGCAAGGTTTTGAATTCAGCTGTTTGCCCTATTTATGAAATTCATCTCACAGTTATAAGCTATCTCTCTGCAGATTATGGGAAATGCCTGACTTGTTCTTCCTGGGAAGCACAGCAGCTTCAATGATACCAGTGATGAAAAAATTTTAATTTTTACGACTTGTGGTATAACCATAAAAGAGAGAGATGGAGGCCTCTTAGGGGAGCAGGACCAAGTCAGCTTGCACTGGATGAAGTTCCCAGTAATAAGGCTTTGGGTTCCTGCTGTTGGAAGCTCTCAAAACCAATATGATGAATGCAGTAAGGCACTGCTCTCCCACTGAGGGACAGGGGACACCCTGCAGCTGTCAGAGACCTGCTGCTGGGGGCAAATCCTGCCCCACTGGGAGCCCAGCTATGGCAGAGCTGTGCATTGGGCTCCCTGCACTGGCCAACACACTCAGGAAAGCCAAACCTTTGGGTTTGGTACAGTGAAGTCAGTACCTCTGTTGTTTTAAATTACCTTTTCCACACAGGAAACCTGCAAAATCTTTTTTCATTCAGGAGCTACAGATACCCTACACTAACCCTGAGGTCTTTCTACCTTTAAGCTGTCCTTTTCTATTCCAAGCTTCTCCCCCCTCTTCTCATGCTCCCTCTCCCCCAGTTAATATGTTGCATCTTATTTCATGCTGTGACACCATTAGTGGAACCTAATCTCCTCTCTAAAGTAGACTATTAGTGTTTGGTTGGGGCCACTTATGAGGTCATACGCTCACACAGCACTTATCTGAAGTAAATGCCTTGTAGCTAATCAGGAAAAGGTAACGTGCCATCACCCTGCCCACAGCTTCCCAGCACCCAAATCCCACTCATTTACAGTGAGAGAAACCCCAAGCAGCCCAAGGTTTGATTTTTCCTTTTACATGACAGAAGCCACAGCCCTTAAGTGACTAGGATAGAATGAGAAAGGAATAAACAATTAGACAGGGCTGCTGGAACAAATCCTCCTGTTTCATTTTTCTTCTTCACTTGTCTCAGCGGGAGTAGTTTTACCTCCTATTGACACCCATTGTGCTCTTGGCTGCTCGCTATGATGCAGCTGTTTTCTTAATGCTCGTCAACCCTCTCCCTTTTTACGATACAAAGGTGACTTGTTAATACAAATGTTGTTGAAACCTTAATAACAATGAGTCCCAGTTGTGATCAATGATATTGCACCTTGGCAAGGGAATGTATCAATGCGTATGGATTCATTTAAAAGTCATCTGCTCAAGGCTGCCGATTTTTTATTTTAAAAATCTCCGCATAAGAAATACGGCTGTTCTATCAGACTGACATTTCCAACTCTATTGGGTGCAGTAACACAGTATTACAGTTCTACTATTTCCTGTCATACCCACTTAGTCTCATATCTACCATTTTCTATCTGCCCCAGAGACTACATTTAAACAGAACCCGAGTCTTCCAATGAGATCCTCAAACCCCAGTTATGCTCAGTCCTGTTAAAAAGGTGCTTTGAGGCACCTGTTCTTCTCCAAAGAGAACATACTTCCAAAGAAGTCACCATTCTCAATGCCATTTTTGTTTCATTATCAAAACCTCAGCACAAACCAGATGTTATCATCGCCTAAACACTATTTGAATTGTCTCTGAACTTACTAAGCAGCGTGTTAATGTTATTTCAGAAAGTGTATTACCCTTTAAAGCTCTGTGAATGGCCACACCTCAAAATGCTATTGTGTTCAAAAGTAAATATACCATTGATAAAGATGACAGACTGGTTCTCCTTTATGGCATCCTTGTGTGGCTGCTGGTGTGGTCAAATCAGTAGATACATGCTAGTGCAAAGTGATACTGGATTAAAAGATCAGAAATGATGAAATTGAATATAGATACCCATATATGTATCTCACAGGGTGCATAATCCATAGAGAAAGGTTGTTTTCAGATGGGAAACAAACTTGAGTGGACCTCATTCCTGGAATATTCTCCGTTCTGGATCAGGGTATTCTAATTCATTTCCTACTTAATCCACTCAGCCAGAGACATGGTCATTGGACTATGTAGGGATCAGTTTGCCCTAGAGAATAAAAGCTTTTGGTGTTCAAAACATGAAAGCTGAATCATTCAGAAAGAGAGCTGCACTGCTATTGTAATTCTGAGTAGAGGAACCGTGTAACACAGCTGCTTTATGCTTTGAAAACTGTTTCAGTGTTCCAGTGTCATATATTCCTCCAGATCATTACACTCTCACATGAAACTAATCAACATTACAAATTGAAATTAATCTAGCAAACACACTGTTTCTCATTAAAAAATTATTAGGTTCCATTACACTGTTTTAAAAATCCACACAGGGATTAGCTAGAATTTTGACAAGTGTCAACCCCAAAAGCAAGAATAGCTGCTAATGCCTGATTTATAAATCTTCAGATTTTGTACCTCTGTAATGGGAACAATAGAATCTTTTTTGGACCTTTGGTTTGTGCTAGGACTCTGAGTCACTGAATATTTTATGGTATTCAGTGAACTACAGTATGAGTCATTCATGAGCTTTCAAGTATTTTTGGAATAGTGTTATTTTGCTTAAAATTGCAGAATAATCGACTAGCAGAAATGATAGAAAATGCACCACTGTAGATTTAATAAGATCACGTGGTGGAATCAGAGCATATACACATCAGCATAAAAATTAATTTAAGCAAAAATTAGGTCTACAAAGGAAACAAGGGATTCAACAATGAATTGTTAGGGAGTTATTGTATTCTGAACAGGACCCATTTTACTGGAGCTGTTCACGGTTGCCAAAAAGTTCTTGCCTCAGATGCTGTCCGTGCTTCCAATACTTATTTCCATACTCTGCTGCAGTTTACCCTTTCTACAGCATTCTGCAGACATGCAAGGTTTTCATGAGCACCAGACGATTGAAGTGCTTGATCACAGGGCCATCGGACACTATTCGAAGGACATGACCAAGCCAGCTCCCATCGGTGAGGTCAGTGAAGAAATAAATCCAATTGAAAAGAGTCAGTCCTACCACAGTCTGGGACACAGACTATTCACAGCACTCCTAGTGTGAAAGAGAATATCCAGATTTATGTAGGGATCTTTTCTGGTGTGAGGTTTTTGTGTGTGTGTGTGGTTTTTTGATTTGTTAATTTTAAATACATTATATACCATAAGAGTGGCTTCAGTGTAAGGACCTGAATCACCAACATCACTGGGAGACAGGAAAAATAAACCAAGCTCTACACAAAGTGCCTGAAGGGCAGTGGCAGAGCCCTGAGCTCACAACCTTGTGTTTGTGGTGACCATCCAGCACTGCTTTTCACACAGGTTCAAACTAAATTACATTTAGTCATGGTTCTCCTGTGCAGAAATCAGTTTTGGCTTTCTAGCAAGGCTGAATTAAAGCCATTTGCAGAAATAAGAGCAAGGATTGTGTCAAAATCTGGAAGTTTTTCCTCACTGAGAGACAAAGTTCTTGTGTCACAAGACTGCATGAAAGAGAAAGTGTTCTTGGATGCATGACTGTGTTGACACTCTTATTCTTGCTTGAGAGTGGCTTTTCATGGTTTTTTTTGAAACTCCTTACTAAGCAGTATAAACTAAGTCAAATAAGAATGGGCTCATGGGGCTTCTTTGGATGGAGCTAGCAAATTTACACTTTAGTGAATTCTGAACAAGCCTTCCCAGAAAACACAGGATGTCAGCCAGTGAGAAATTCATCATTTCTTAAACATTTGATGTCAATGGGACATCAAATGGATGGACATCCCATATTGCCTCCTGCAAAGGGAGTGAGAGGTAACTATGAAGATGGCTCCAAATGTCCTTCACTGTTTCCAAGTCTCTGAGCAATTATGGGGTGAGGGATCTGCATCTTCTAGAGTGATGCTATGAAAAAGTCACATTCAGGCTGTCCCAAATAATTTTAACAGCATTTCCTAGTGCATAACTCCCAATCTGCTGCTGACAATGCCACGCAAGGGAAGGACCTCTCTTCCCACAGAGTCCACAGTCTGCTGCATACAGACTAAAGAGTGCAGAGCACAGAGCTCAGGCCATTCAGCTGCTTGTTCATGATGCTTCTGAAACAGGAGACTATTAGGTATTATCAATAGAGTATTAGGTATTATTAATATGTATTAATAGTACTAGCAGGACACTCCAGAAAATATTTGATAAGAATATGGTTGGTCAAAGTCAAAGAAATACTTGATATAAAATGTTTAGAATAGGTCCTCTGTTGACTTGAGATGATGAAGGCTATGGATAAGTTCACAGCTGGCCATGGAAGTGATGCACTGAGCTATTCAAAGCAGAATATTTGCCCGTCATTCTTGGTTTGGTACAGTGTGAATAGCAGGGAGTGCAAATGAGGTGTATTTGTAAGTAAAAGGTAACATGGCAATCATTACACAAACTTATTTTTTAACGAAAAAACACTTAAGAACCCCAATCATCCTCATACAGAAAATTAGCTTTGGGAAAATAGTTTCTGCACACAGCTTCAGTATTTAACTGATAAAAAAAAACTGAGGGAAAGTGCTTGTCTGTCACTAGAAAATCTGCAAAACTAAATTGTTGCTTGGACTTCAAACTGCTTCCTGTCATGCATGAATGACAGGTGCCACTTGCAGTAGCTCTCTATTCTCCTTTCTGAGAAATTTGAAGTGTGCTCCTCCAAAGAAAGAGCTGGCTGCCCACTCACGTTCACAGCTACAATAAGTAGAATTTCTACAAACTTCCTTACCACAGTTCTTTTTTGAGGTAAATTCTCCAAAGTTCTAGAAAAATGGCTGCTTAAAAATGAAGAGGCTAAAGATAAAGGATATCTGGAGAGCTACTGTTTGTCATGCTACACTATGACAGGACAGCATGAGTTAAATAGTTTTTCATAAAAAGGCAAAGAAGAAAAAGGGACTGTGTCACTGAAAGACAGGAGAATTCTTTTGTTAACATTTTGGAAGAAAGGCTGCCTATATTTTTGCTGACATTTTTTTCTCTGAGAAGAGCTAACAAAACAGCATTTGTCTCAGTCAGCCTAGTATATCATGTAATTGTATCATTCAAGCTTGTTTCAGGTATGGGTTGCTTTCCATTAATTATATTCCATGCACATGTATACATATCAGAGCTGTTGGGATGTCTATTTCTATTAGTTTAACAAGCCCTGGTATTAATGAGATTGCTCTATAATTGAACCTTTTCATGGGTCCCTTGGTGATGAAATTATGCTAATCTGAATCTGCAACCACAAGGCATCCATCATACTTGATCAAATAGTAAACATCAACAGTGATATGCTGGGAGTGTAAATGTGCCGTTAATTATTACATAAATGAACAAGCCCCATTATTTCATCTTTATATTCATGCAACTTAATAAAATGGGTGAAGGCAGAGTGTATCAGACCTCCACTATGTGGCAGCATGGTCCACTTAACAGGAGCATGAGCTTGTAAATATTGTTATATCTTGGGGCCTGATACACTGTGTGTATAAAAGAGGAAAGAAGGGGGATATATTTCATCTCCCTGAGTCACTTTTGTGGGAAACAATGATACTGATCAACTACATACCTTTAAAAGGGGGAGAGCATCTGATTTCCCTACTGCTATAATTGTTTGGTTTTAAAACCTGTGTGGTTCGTGGATCACTAAGGGTTTTAAGTGAGAGATAAATCTCAGAATGTCTGAAGAGAAATGATTTATATCAACTTCAAGAAATGTTTGTAAACTTAAGCAGATAAGGTCTTCTGTACCTACACTTGCAAATATAAATGGATTTGCAGGATGCCTGTGTTGCTGCAGACATCACTCCTCAGTGATTGCACCACACTAAAGAAAAGAAGTAGAAATTTCAGGCAGCTGTTAATCAATAATATGAGGAGGACCAGAATTGCCACAGAGCAGGCATAAACATTAATATAATTTTTTTGTCGATGTTTTTATTAGGGGCATTGTACCTTATAACTACCTGAGCAAGTACTAAATTTCAAAGTAAGTTGCTTTTATTTTTGTCTTAACATGTACAGAAGTAAAAAGAAATTAAAAGATTTTATTGTTTTTTGTAGCATTTTAGTCTGACAAATCACAATCCCAATATTTATCCAGTGACCAGAATATTCTTCCACGGTTTCTGATGGAGGAAAAATACCTTATCAGAGATCTTATTAGTATGATGAGTAAGATATGTGTTTCACTGATGTGAAATATATTGGTGCCAGATGTCGTTAACTAATTTCTAAAAAAGCAAGATTAATTCTCCTTTCTGACCATGTTTCACTAATTTCTATATAGGAATATGTTATTCTAATGATATTAAATCTACTTTTTAACCCAGTTTGATTCATGCTTTGCCTCTGACTTTTTAATATTTAACAGAACTACTTTAAACATATTTGTGGAAAAACTTTCTGTAAGCCATAAAGTTATACATTAAATTAATATAAAAATACAGGGATATATATTATGATTTTTCATAGAAAAACCAGAATTCATTAGAGGAACATTTGAAAATGTACTCAATAACTTTCAGACATAGCTCAAAATAAGTTCCCTGGATTGATGCAGTCCTGGGGCAATGCAACATATAGAACTGCAAACTGCTCACTCCAAGCTGATTCTACTGCTGCTAAATTCAGAGTAAAACCTTTGTGACAGGGCCTGTTCCCTTATTTATGTTACCTCTATAGGCAAGTGAACTACAAAACCCCAGGCTGATTTAAAAAAAAATCAAAAATTAAAAAATAAAAAAAAACATTCTCATTGGGAGAAGTCTTGATGCTTTTGTATCAATAATAACATAGAAACAAGAGGAGAGAGGGGTGCTCCTCTGAGCTCCCAGGCTTATCATGCATTTATCCACATCCTGCTAATGACATTTTGCATTACTGAGATAGTTTGCCCCAAGTTTGCTTTATTAAAGTTGAATTGTTCTGAGATATGTACCAGTCATGGTGAGAGCTTCATGTTACAGCAACAGTATATCAAAAAGTACCAAAACACATTCAATCTTGCAATTTATCCTCTTTCCAACATTTTTCAGTGGAACTACACAGGACTGTTTGTTCAGCACTCCTTCCAGAAAGTGCCACGTTCTGGTGCTTCTTCCCTTATTTACACCATCATCACTGCTCATTTCAGCAGCTTGACTTGGTTTCAAACAAGAGTAATGCCAGGCACTTAAGAGATTGTTTCCATCCTTCCTTTTTTTTTGTTTTGTTTTTGTTTTTGACAGCATTGCCTAACACTCTGGTTTCCCTCAGACGTGCTTTTGTAACTGTGTCCTGCTGAGTCTGCAGCCTCTCCTCCTGGATTTACCAATGCCAGCCACACTGGGCTCACCCTCTTCTGTGGCACCACCTGGGAGCCTGACACCAGCCAAAGAAGCCCTGCCAGCCCAGAAGATTAGCCATCAACATGTCAGGGGACCTGGAAAATTGGAGAGAGCTGAAGGAGGAGGGTATCTCCACCCAGAAACACCATCCCAACAGCAAACAAAGCAAACACTGGTTTGTGGGTGTGTATGGACCACGGAAAGGGGTTTAAACTCCTTTGTAAGCTGAGGCACGCTGGTATCTGCAAAGGCAGCTGCTGTTCCTTGGCACATCCAGGTGCCTCCCTGGCTCTGCAGGGAGCTGAAATCACAAAACTGTTCCTTCCCTTCATCAAGGGAAGCGTCTTCCTTCCCAGCACCCCAGGGAAAGTGGGACTGAGGCACTTGGAAACCACTCCTGCAGGAATGACTCCCCACAGCACAAATCTTTGCCTGTCTGTGTCACCTGAGCTTGTCTAATCTCATATTCCAGTTTCTGACTTTGATTTTTATTTATTTTTAGACTGAAGATTCCTTAATTAGTGCAGATATATAAAAATCCTCTAGATTTCTGTTCTGTAAGCTATAATAACAATAATTTATTATAGGTATTGTATGAGACAAAAGCATGAACAGCTTTTCCCAATGACAGAAAATTACTGAAAGTTTGTACCCCTATTTATAATTACATCTGATTTTATTAAATACAGATAGGACAGCAAAAGACCACACTGAAGATCTTTTGTTCATGGCATTTTAAAAACCAAAACTATTCCTACAGTTCCTAATTTATAGTCATGAACAAAAATCTATAATTTCTTCAGTTTTATTTATGTACAATGACTTTGTGGCATATCTTTATATATATTTTAGTAATTATTTTCACTCTCTGTCCCAACAACATCAGCAAACTACACCCAAGATCCTATTGTCCTTGATTTCTTAAAATTTAGCAAAAGAATTCAAGCAGTCTCAAACTATGAATGTTTCCATTAAAATTTTTATTATTAATTCCAGTTTGTAAACTTGAAAATATGTTTATTTTGACTAGATATTCCAACCAGGGGGTTGATTAGCTGCTTGGCTCTCCTGTTTATAGAAGTCACCTCTCACAAGATTTTTCTCATAGATTTTTCTTTCAAAGGAGTGATCCTTTCCTATGTGAGACCATACATTTTCAAATCATGAATGAGAGTGAAACAATCAAAGCCACTAAATTAGACTTCAATCCTTTTACTTTCTATCCATTCAGGCTTTCCTAAAGAAGTCATTATCTGCTATTCTAATTTCCCAGTTGTTCAAGTCTTCCCACTGGGTCTGACAGCAATTTTGGTCAAATTTATTATTATCAAGCATCTCTAATTCTTAATTGTCTTCTAGAAATTCAGAGTTTTTCCTTATCTGTGTATTCAATACTGCATAATAATTTGCGTATGATACTGCCTCGGTTTCCCTGCTGATGAGTTTATTTGTTTGAATGTAAATTAAGAATGACATTAAACACCATGTTCTTTATTTCAGGTGTATTTCTACCTAAATCAATTCCCTTGTGCCCAGGGTATCCCTCTGTACTATTAAAATCAATAAATCCTGATCCTTTCTTGGTGGGAGTTCCCAAACCAAGCAAACAAACAAGTAAAACCAGGAAAGGGCAGTGCTAAAATTCAAAGCCAACTAAGGTTAAGTAATTAGTGCAGATTTGCCAAAGTTCTTATCATTCAGAAGCTCTCAGTTTGGAATTTCAGGGCCAAAATTCAGATCTCTCTGGGTATTCTGTTTCTGACTAATTTATCTCATAAAACTCATTTCAAACACCAAAACAATTGTATGCAGGTTTGAAGTTTTCAGTAAGGTTTCAGGAATTATACTCCACACAAAATAATTAGCATTATTTTCCAGGCAATCAGGGATCCATAGGATGTCAGCTGGAAGGAAGCTCTAGGGTCATTCTGCAGCTGACCCTTGGAAACCTGCACAGATGTCTGGGCAACCCAGAATGCCATTCCTCACGATAAAAATGGCTCAAGATTCAGAACATACTTCAATGAACTGTAAAAATCAGAGATTTGCAGGTGGTCTTGAAAGCTGAATGCCCACCTTAGCATGGGCATATCATGGATACATGTATCATAAGAATTTGATCTGCCCACAACATTCATAGCAGTGCACAGCATTTCTCTGCAGAGCAATAATTAGCTGAACATTCAAGGTGCTCAAAGTCTGGGGATTATTATTCCAAAACTCCTGAAGGAGATTTACTTTTGTACCTTTCCTAATGTTTTGTCCCTGTCAATACCTGCCACCCACCTTTTTCTGGATGAATACTTCTCCATCAGTACAGCCAAGACAAATGAAATGCCTGTGGATATTCACATGCATTAAATAGTTATACATGCTCAGAATCACTAAGGGGTGAGAGGATTGGCCAACCAGAGTAAAGCACAGAAATGGAAATCTTACATGAAGGGTTGATGCCATTGTTTCAGTGATATTTCAGGGGGAAAGCTGCTAAAATTCTAGCTGAAGAATTCTAGTTTTCAACAGCAATATCTCAGAGAACATATATATAAATATATATATATATATATATATGTTGTATATATACATGGTTGTGTGTGTTCATATGGCTCTTTGTCTTGCTAATAGGAATAAATTTTATTTCAGATCAGCTTTAGTAACCTCACTATCCTTGCAGAAGGATTCTTATCAGGAAGCAAACGATGCAGTTTCAAGTCAGAACTGGTGTCACTACTGTAGAGCACAGAGTGAGAAGATAGACTGCAAAGTTTTCACGTTTTCCCAGGAGGTGTGTACTCAACTCTGCCCACACACTGACCAGCTGCAACCTTTTCAGCATCTCTCTTTGAAGGGGGAGGAGGGATAAATTATTTCCCCCAGATAAGGGTTGTACAGATGTCACAACCTAGAATTAACAGTTACAAGCTAAAATTGAAGCAGTAGCACTCTAACAATGACACAGATATCAGCACTGTGTTGGGCAGCTAAAGAAACCATGAGCCTCAACAGTTTTGCAGTGGAAAATTACAACTTCCCTCTACTGAGCAGAAGCTATGTAAGGATGATACTCAAGGCGCACAACGCAGTCCAACAGTCAAAGGTGGACAGTCAAAATGCTGGCACTTGCAAAACATCACCACGGCACCTGCAGAGGCTGGAAGTTGCTAAATTCATGCAGTCTCCAGAGAGGACTTCAAATTCTAAATCTCAAAGTTATAATGATAGAAAGTGGGTGGAAATCCTTGACAGAAAGGTAGGCAGGACTGCAGGAACATCGGGCTTCAGTGGGATGTGGCTGTGTGAAATCAGCTTAGTGTTTGGGAATTATCAGTCTGCTTTGGAGTGGGGATTGAAGAACTCCAGGAGAGGCTGATTTTGACAAGGACCAGCCTCCTGCCCCAGAACATTCTAAATAGATTTCAGACTGGAAACACTTGAAATTCAGGACTTATATAAATACACACCCATTACAAAACTGTCTACTTAATGACCATAATTGGCATAACTTCTACTAAGCAGCAGAACTTGCAGTTCTCACATTTGCAAGCACAGGTCTTACTGCACTAATGACCATTTCCAGTTGCATTTGGCAAAAATCTGCTACTGAACACTTACAGTCTTCCTTAGACAACCTGCTCCCTTTTCCAGAACACTTGGTGAAAAAAATAACTTGTAAACAATCCTTACCTGTGAAATCCCAACCCGTTACATGTTCAGAACTGAATCTGTTCTCTATTAATCCTTGACCACTCCACTCACTTTTCTTCCCTTTCTAGCTGCATCCAAGGTTTTTAAAATTTTACTGCAATCATTTAATTAAACTTCTTATATAGTAAATGCTCAGTGGTCATAGGTTAAGTAAGGCCAGTGCCAGCTATTGCCCTGCAAAAAGGTTCTGTGTATGTGCAGATGGAGCCAGGTACCAGGGAAAATGGCAGATAGTGAGAAGGCATCGGCCAATTCTTGGCTCTATCCTTTGAAAGAAAACAGGTTTAGAAAATGATTCATTGTGTAGTTTGAAAGACCACTTCCCTTCCATACTTTCTTCACCTTGTAAGTTTGTGTTTCCACCTTTCCTTGCTCAAAGGAATGCAGAATTTCTTAATTTCACACAAGGAAGACTATAGCTTCACTTAAGATCAGCTGAAATTTGCAAAACTCAGGAAACAGTTAAATTCAAGGTTATATCCCACTATCGAGTTACAGAATTACTATGTTCATTAAAGCAGCTATGGCTGCATAACCCCGACGTGTTTGCCATGGAAATAGCTCTGAAAAAGCACTATGCTTTCTTCAACAAGTCATACAAAATCTCTGAATTTCTACTGCAACAAGTCTCTTAGTTTTTGCAAAACAAACACTGGTAACTTTTACCTGACAGGCCATAGAGACAATAGTTTTTCAGGATAAATTAATTAATGTTTGCTGGACAGATTTTGTCACTATACGGTGGCTATAGATTATGTGTGAAAGGGGGTGAACTGAAATCTAATTAGATTTCATTTTAAGTCTAGCTGCTGCAATTATGACTTCTGAATAAAAGTGGTTGTTATTTAGCAGGGTAGCCTAAGCAATGCGCATAATTATTATAATTATTAGGTACCTAATGATATCTAATAGGAGTCAGCATTGTAAATAAATGCTGTAGACTGTTCAGCAGGGTGGCCTGCACTTTGCAGAAAACTAAATAACAAAGGTTAATAAATATGTTTGCAGATGATTGTTTTACAGG
The DNA here is from genome assembly GCF_049639895.1 of Pseudopodoces humilis. Classification (NCBI taxonomy): domain Eukaryota; kingdom Metazoa; phylum Chordata; class Aves; order Passeriformes; family Paridae; genus Pseudopodoces; species Pseudopodoces humilis. The sequence goes on along the minus strand of NC_142213.1, from coordinate 11,898,533 downwards.
AACCCTGGGCAGCACTATCTGTTGGAGATTAGCTACATTAGGACTCAACAGACCAGAAAACATCCAGAATAATAGTCTTGGTACTAGCTTATAGATGCAGTGTATTAAAATAGCCAAACCAAATTCCTTCTCTTCCCAAATCCTATCGCTCAAGTGTAAGTTATATTGGGGTTTTTTTTGGTTGTTTGGCTATTTTTTAATCAGATCACTTACTGGACAAAATTCAACTTTAATGCGATAAATCAGCAAATGTGAAATCAATCAGCCATTCAGTTTTTTTGTTGCAAGCTCTTTTTTAATTCTCAGAATTTAAGAATATAAAATGGATACTTCTATTTGAAGTGTGAATTACAATAGCTGCAGATGCTGCCTAACCCCTATTTGCACTGTATTAGCAGAAGAATTGTATTTATGTAATGAAGACAATGTCCACTGCTGATATAGATGACACATTAAAGATTCAAAATTGCATGTGTTTGCAGAGTGCATTTCAGAACCTTCAATTTCCAAAGTCCATTGTGCTTTCAATTATCTTCCCACCCAGGCAAACTAGGGAGAGACTAATCAAGCATAATGTCCTCACATACTTCCCACTATGCCTTCCTCAGAGAGGTCAAAGGGCACTGTCAGATCACCATTGCAGCTTGCTCTGCCATGGGAAACACTGGTATGATTTACAGTTTATAGTCTCCATCACTAAATGTAGACATTAGTAACAGTATGCCTAGCTACAAAATAAGCATTCATTATTTCAAGTTTTCCCACATGACTTTTGAGGTAATTTTAGCATTTGTAAATTATTTTGGTAGTGGTCAGTTAGCTTCTAGAAAAAAGAAAAAAAACCAAAAATAGCAACAACACCACTACCCCCACCAAAATAATAATAATAAAAATAGTTGTAGTAGTAGTAGTAGTAGTAGTAGTAGTAGTAGTAGTAGTAGAACCAACCAACCAAAAAACCCAAAAAAACTCAGCCTGGGGTAAATATTGCAGTAATGTATTTAAGGCTCATGCATTGATCTGACTGTAAATATTTGTTTTTTGAATAACACCCATATTAGCTGCTGCAAACAAGAGGAAGGAGTGTGCATCTCTCACATGTTAGTAGATGGATTATTATCTGATTTCTCTCCTGGAATAAAAAGGCATAATCCAGGGGGTTGTCACATAAAAGCTGTCCCCTAGAGAACCTTCCTCCAGAGATGAGGGCTGGCCACCCACTCAGCCACCTCTGTGCAGGGACTGCTCACATTAGCTCTCACTGCCAGAACGAGCACGTTTTATCCTTCACCATCACACACACTGAACTCTGGCACTGTAGGATCACAGGGTGGTTTGGGCTGGAAGAGACCTTGCAGATCATCTCATCCCACTCCCCTGCCATGGGCAGGGACACCTTCCACTATTCCAGGCTGGTACATCCAATCAGTTCTCCAACACTTCCAGGGATGGGGCATCCACACCTTCTCTGGGCAACCTGTGACAGTGCCTCACCACACTTGGAGTGAAGAATTTCCTCTTTACCTAATCCAAATCTATCCTCTTTCAGTACAATTTTATCTTCCCAAGCCCAAATTCATTATTGTTCTGGATACATCCATCAGTACAACCAGGGTTTGGTAACATGCTACTAAAGAAACTTCCAATGCAAATTAACTCAGTTTGTCCAATTACCAACTTTGACAACTCTGACTCCAGGCTTTCCTGAATACCTCATTTGCTGCTACCTGCAGGATTCTTGTAACGCTTTCTCCCCAAGGGGTTTCTTCAACAACTCAAAGAATAACTGCTTGGCACGTATTACCAGGGCACCTGGGGAGGAGGAAATGTATGCAAGGCTCTGCAGATGGCTTAAGGTTGTACATCCAGAGGAACAAGATCTCGAGGATAGTTGAACAGAAGGGTCAAGGTAAAAACCATCCCTGTCCATGTGTGTGCCCTTTCCTCTATTCAGTTAGTGGAGAGCAGAGCAGCTGAGGAGTTTGATCCCTGTGTAACTTCAAACACAAACCATAAATGCTTAACCAGGAACACAGCATGTGCCTCTGAATATGGCCCTTTAAATATGTAAAGCATCTATTAATAATAATAATGAATTATTAATTACCTACTTGCATGTAGCTAAACATGTTTGAGATGCCTTTAACCTAAGTTGGGTTTATCAGAATCTACCTGAAGTGCAGCTGTCACAGTAAAAGTAATTGGTCAACTGAACATTATTTCACGATATTGATAAAAGATAGCAATGTTTTTGGAACAAACAAGAGCTTTCAATACTGGAATAATGTGAAATTATGAAGTTGGTTCTGCTCAGAAAAAACATAATTTTTAATCACAGTATTTTGTAAACCACAAATGGAATTCATTTTCACAATTCATGAATTAAAGATATGCTTTGAAATTGAGTTCAGCATCCTAAAAACATATATTACATATCTATACAGCAAATTTGGGCACTAATGTAAACCAAGTTCTATTTACATTTTGATTGCTACCTCATATCTATCAATTAGTGTACTGTATTCATAAAACACAACCTTCAATACCCAGCTGATATGAAGAACTTCCATATGCATTTCAGGCTCAGTCTCTGCAGACTACATTGTTGGTAATGCTATGTGTGAAGTTAAGTACTGTATTTGTGTTTTTATCTATCCAAAATTTATTTATCTCAAGTTCTCTTAACCCATTTTTCTTAGGCAAATTTCATGCCTTAAAAAATACAGCCTAACAGCATTAAAGCAACAAAGAGCAGGCTTTTGTGTACATGTTAAGAGAACTCTAACAAATTGCATTTGAACTATTTAAACTTTTTTTTTTTTTTCACTGAACCCAGTAATAGTTTTGATTCAGAGAATGACATTTTCCTCATTTAAGACAAAAACAAAAAGTTAATTACATTTTCCATTGGCTTTAATAGGAGTTTTGATATGCACAGCCAACAGATTTGGTCTACCTGTTAGACTCTGGCAATAAGAATACAGAGGAGGTCAAAGTGACTCTTCACTGTCAACTAAACAGCCAAACCCCACTTCTTTTTACACCCATGTGATCTCAACAGTAATATGAAGGTGAACAAGGGAAGCTGAACTGGTGTTAATGTGCTGGTGACTGATGTGCAGAACAAGCCAGAATATAGCCCAAATGATGGATTTGATTAGATAGACAGAACAAAAGTATCACTAAAAATTGTGAAGGTTATCTGTGTTTATAAATACAAAAAGCACACACAAGCCATGAATGCTATGGGACTAAACCCACTCCTCTCTCTTTCACTCCAATCAGCACCCTCAGTAACCTGAATCCAGTTTACTGATTCTTCTGGCTGCTGGGAAGGAGCTGGCTGCTTACACTGAAAGAAACAACTCAGCATGTCAGAGAAGGGCCTTTCAGAACAGACCACAGCTCGGTGCATCAAGCTTCTTTAAAGCAAGAAAGATTATTTATCTAAAACAGGTGGAGTGCTGGTGTTTCATGCTGTGTTCCACCCCCTGAGAGGCACCATGAGTCCTTGGCCTGGAGCTGGTGCTCTGGGGGCAGATGGACTGTCAGTGGTGGCTGCTCTGAAGCTGCAGAGGATCAGAGGCTGCGCAGAACGCAGCACCAGCGTGAAGTGAGGAATAGAAACTGCTCCTCTGTGAGAAAGGATGGTTCCATCAGGAACTGAGCACGCTAAAGCAGGGCTGGGACAGGCACACAGGCAGTGCAGCTGGCAGAGCTAGAGCCACTGTGTCACTGGTGTGCACACAGGCTGGGGAAAAGCTTTGTGCCACGGCAGCAGATCAGTGCCCACTGGGGTGGATTGCATGGCTTGGCCACTGAGCTCTTGAAAGACTGGGTTGCAGCATCTCACATGAAAAGATCTCTTGCAGTGATCTTTGCTAGTTCATTTCAAAACCTGGCCCCAGTGCTATCAGTTATACTGGGTGAGACTCACAGTTTATTCAGGTAACTAGAGTTTTTGTTGCACATCCCAAGAGGCTGCCCCAGGAGGAGGAACTCTGGTGCACGGTATTGGGAAGCTACACTTGGGAGTTTTTTCTCAAAGTTTTCTCTACATTTGCCAGTTTCTGTGTACCTGGCACACCTATGTAGGTGCTTCCCAGGCAGGTGTGCCTCAGCTCTGCACTGTGAGGCTCTGGGTGAACATCACCTCTTCATTATGACAGGCTAAAACTGACATACTGTCATTGTGCCTAGAAAGAGATGTTTCCAGGAGAAGGAAGGTTTATCACTACAGGAAGCATTGAAATGTACAATATTTAAATATTAATTTTCATAAACAACTGTCTGTCATATGAGAACATTTACAGTATATATTAGAAGAATCATTTATGTGCTTTATGAACTCAAAATTAAAACTAATTTGAATGCCAGCTTTCAAACTTGGGAATTCAGGACCTGGAGATACTGTCTAAAGGGAATTCAGAAGGTGACCTTTTTCACAGCCTCTGAGTAGAGCACATGGTGCATGGAATGCCTCTGATGAGAGGGGGGTGGACTGAACATCATATTCTGAATATTCAGATTCACTTGGGTCTTGCCCCTGCTGAAAACAGGACAGTGAAACTTTCTGCTCATCCCCAGTGAGCAGCTACTGTAGTAGTTTGATGGGAAGCACAGAGCCCACAGCAGTTCTAGGAAAGAGAGAGGGTAAATTAACCAGCAGCCTGAGTGAGTGAAGAAGGAGTTCTCACTGTATTGCAGAGTTATGGTAATCAGCTATCAAAGAACATTCCTACGGCACTAGAGCAGTACAAGTAGTGACTTAGGTTGTCCTCAGTGCTGTGCCTCTCATGGGGTGCATCAGATCAGACATTTAGACATGAGAACTACCTATGCATCACATACATTAGCATCATAATTGCTGCTGAAACTGAGTTCTCATTGTTCAGTTCAGCATAATAATTGCAATCTTGGAATCAGTCCAGATTCAGTACAGTTAGTTTATAAACAGCATCCAATTAAACTCCTTGGAATATGTTCCCTATCAGTTTCTAAGAAACAGGTTAACAAGACATCTATTCTTTCATGGGCTGAAATTATACAGTTTATCTACAATGTTTTAGTGATGTGTCTTGTAACATAACAGTGAGAACCAGGCCTAAAACTTGAGAGAAATTAACTCTTCTATTGGAATTAGCAGGAGAGTTTAAACCACCCTCCAACCAAATTTTAGCACTCAGGTGCCTGAAACACTGTGTATGAAACACTTTTCAAATGAGTATCCCTGGACATCACAACCTGTGGTGTCACTCATTTCACTTGCAGGAAGATTCAGCAGCTTCACCCTCTGTAGATGTGATGGAATTAGGAAAGTACAGAAAGTAACAGTATGGGCTCATACACAGGAGGATGTAAATCTTGAATCTGTTAATACACTCCTCTCCCTCCCACGCTGCCAGGCCAGCTCTGCTGCCCACCTGCACACCATGTGGCTCTCTGGAGAACAGGGGCTGCGCCTCTCTCTGACTTCACTGCACTCTGCACATTCACAGAGCAGCAGCGTGTGACAGATGACCCACTCAGATCAAGACACAGGAGGAAGATAACGTCAGAGTCTGCCCGTTCATACAGCTGCTGGCCACCTTTCATTCTCCCCCATGTTTGGCCCTGCAGCACTAAAGCAATACAGGACTGTCACAGCCTTCAGCTCTCACTGCCTGCTACTGAAGCAGTAAACTACAAACAAACCTGTGCTTAGGAGTACTGACAGCCACGGCAGGTCCTGCAGCCATTTGGGGGCCTTCACTTTTCACTTTCTGGTGTTCTGTGGTTTTCTTTTTTGCTGCTGCACAACCTTTTGTCTTTCTCTCTACTCATGTTCTCCCTCGCTCAACTGAGAAAATTCACACAATTGAATTTAATCCCACAAATAACTGCAGCTGATTTTTAGTTTGCCAGGAGATATTTTGGGAGTGAAACCCATTTGATCTTTTAAATTTTAAATAACATTTTGTTTGAAACCTTAGTCATGTTCAATTATAACTAAAAAAGCCCAATTATTAAAGAGTCCAGCTAAGTGAAACCAATGGCTTACAGGCATGTTAAATTACAGATCTGATAAGGCTGATAAGCACTCTGATGTATTGCCATGTGTATAAATGCTTGTGGTAACTCTAAATGAGCTGCCACCTCACAGGTGTGTGATCAGAAACACAGGTGAACATTCACAAACACCAGCTCAGGCACCACAAAGCTCCTCCAAGTGAGTGCAATAAAAGTGCAATAAAAGTGCAATAAAAGTGCAATATCACCTTGCTGCCCTGCTCCTGGCTGCAGAGCTGGGTAATCCCACACTAGTCCAGGGATCACCATCCTGTGCAGTGCAGCACACCCTTATCTGCTTTGCTGAAGACTCAAAGTCCTAAGACTTCAAACCCCAAGTCATTCAAAAAGGAATACAGGATTTTCAATTTATATATATTTTTTGCAAATTAGTGTATAACCCATTCTGTACCTTCCATTTCAATATGCTTTTTTTGATGTTGTAATTCATGTCTTGAGGGCTTTTTTTAGGAAATGGTACCTGCACAATAAGACACTACAACAACCTTTTGCTTTGCTAAATATCAAACTTGACACTGTTACCTGTTCTACTCTTGTACCCAAAGAGAAAAAAAAAAATAAAAATCAATGAGGATGTTTATAGAGTCAGAAAGGAGAACTAGGCAGTAGGCTTGAATTGTTCCCTCCACATTTTAAACTCATCTAATACCAATATCTTAAAAATGGTGTTACTTTCCATTTTTCCTAGGACAAGACAGGTGAAAAGGAACAGCCCGTGTGCTTTTTTTGCACTTTACCCTTTCCTGTCCTCCCAATCCCTCCTTCTCACCAGATTCCCATATTTGTGAATCATAAGAAAACAAAGAAAAGAACAAACCCTCCCATTGAGATTGTGAACAAAGAATTCATGTATGAAAGATCAGAGCATATAACCACAAAAATTCTATTACTGCAATCAGATATTGAAGATGTTAAATCCTTATGAAAAGACACTATAAAACTGAGCTACTTTATGCATTTTTAAAAAATTTATTTATAATTTGGCAGATGTTTTTCAGATTGTTAGCTATGCCAGTCTTAGTAGTACAATATACAGGGAACCATATTCAGAAATGGAAAGCAAATAGGACTTCTAGGAAAAGCTTTGTTAAAAGAATAACATTTGCATGAATATAGAGAATTCACATATGATTTATTTAGTAACAAAGAAAGAAGTAGCTTTGTTAATAACTAAGATTAAATAATCACACATGAGCAAAATAGAGATAGTCCCATTGTACTCTGTGCAGAGTACAATGATTTCATTTTATAATACTGAAAATGCAATATTGACAGTTAAGCCAATTCAATGCTGATTTTACACAGTTCTAAAAAAAGTTATCTAACAACTAAAAAGGACAAGAAAAGGAAATTACACTAATAAAACTCTTTTGATTCTGACTTTAAAAGATTGCTGATGAATTTATTTGATTATGTTGAAACCAGGTCTCTAACTAAACACTGCTGTGATTTCTCAGATCTCAGAGTACTTCGGTTAACTTGATATCAAATCTTTGCATTCTACTGCCCAGAATACCAATATCTACAGAAATACTCCAGAAACTAATATCCAGATGAAACTTCAGCAGATTGCAATCCTAGATTTCCTTGTGTGCTTTTTTTCTTTGTCTCCAAATTCTGTTCAAGAATTTTTTTTTCAGTCTTCTGTAAGGAATTTTGATTAAGTTCCATTAAGTGCCTAATTCCTCAGAAGGTGTATTTCTGAGTGGTTCCATTGATGTGTGCCAATTACACCAGCTGACAAACAGCCACTGCATTACAAAAAAAATCCATATTTTTAATGACTCCCTTGCTGTCCTCCACGTCTGTGTGTATGTCATGACACACAGCTTCCCACCATCTGCACCTCTTCCTTTATATATCCACGCATTTTGTATTATAAATTGCTTGGCTGTGATGTATCTTGACATTTGACATAACAGCAGGGCTGGGGGGAGCGTAAGTGCTGATCATTAGATTATCGCTGAAGTATTCTCTCCTTTCCTCCCCTGCTCCCTGTGTTCCCTGGAGACACAGGTGTTAATAAAATCAAACAAAATGAAAATGGGTAAATTATTGCAAGCTATGAACACCTACATTGTGCCATGCCTCACTAGTTTCCAATACTACCTCATTCTTGAGACAACCGAAGAAAAAGATGCAATTTCATCCTGTAGACCGGGTGGTATAAGGAAAGGACAAAAGAGACAAGATATTGCAATCCAAAGGTCAGTGACCCACTCCCTTGTATAATTATAGCATTTCATTTATATTCTACCAATCTGTCTTTGGATGGCTGATAGTAAATTAAGTAGCTAAAAAAGAACAATTTTGAAAATTCCCTAATAACTAATAACTGAGTTCTAAACCTAGAGCATCATACAGGGAGGTGAGCACAAGCATCAGCTTTCTTTGTCAAAAAATAATTGTAAGAATACTCTGACTCAGGTCTGATCTAGATCTGTGTCTTACTGCTTTACTTCAGGATTCTTGAAAACAGATTTAACACTTATTATAAACACCACACAGATTTTGTAGAGCTTCAGGAGTCTGAGTCATTCTTGAGTGCAACATATATCCAATTGAATCTTGCAGGATGGATGCACTTTATACCTCCTTAAAATGCAGGTTGAACATTTTTGTGCTGCATTCCTCATTTCCCATGATCAAGCACAAAATTCTTCCCCCACATTCTCCCAAGAAGGTTTCATGCAGGAACAAAAACTGAGTGAGAACATTAATGTTGAACCTTTTTCTAATATACATTAACAGTTTATATCTAAATTTAGTGGTGGCCCACCCTTAGTAATTATCAGAGACCAACACTTCAACAGCCTGCTAGCCATTGTTATTGGCTCAGCACTGCACAGCTCTTCATAGTCTCATCTACTGCACAGCCAGAGGAGCACAACAGAAAATAAATTCTAGATATGAAGAGTATCTGAAGAGTAGAGTGATCAAAGAATCACTCAGTCTCTCTCCATTCAGTACATGCAACACCAGTGACTTGCCAGGGTCACTCTCCCTGGCACAGCAACGTTTCACACTTCGATGCAAGGTACTAAAATGCTACAGATTATTGAATTTTATAAGAAACCAAATGGGAAATAAGTATCTCTAAAAGGTTAGAACAGAACAAACCAAATGCTTCCTGTGAAGAATACTGGAAACTGAACTATTGAGGCCAGATACTTCAGAGCTCTCCAATCCCTACAATTGCTGGCAACCAGTCCCAGGTCATACCCATTTCTTTTACACACTAAATATTGACCAGAACTTGGAATTGAAGACTACAGCTTTACAGAAACAAGCCAATAACTCTCCACTTGAAAAGCTTTGTAACTATATTTATCTCAGCCTGACCACAGCAATTAATATTTATGAGGTTGAGTGGAAGTAGGATGCTCATAGCAAAAGGGGATTATGAAAACACAAGAATGTGTGAAGATGCCGATGGGGCTGAACAAATGGCACCTGAGACAAACATGCAGCAGGCCCATGAAATGACAGGAGAGGACAACTGTGTCTGTGTAGCTGCCTACACACACAAGCACAGGAAAACCTCTTTCTGTGCTCTGTTCCACTAGTAATCCAGGAAAAGCCTTGGTACTCGTACCAAATACATTTATTACCACAGATTTAATGGCTTTATTTGACTGGTACAGGCACCCACATCTGAGACATCCCTAATCTCAGGCCAATCAAAGTAACAGTGCCCAGCACATGTTCTATTCTTCAGGGGTAAGTACCAGATCTGTTACAGGTTTAAATGTGCATGTGTTGCATATTTCTGGATTTATATCTTACATGAATATGACCAATAAAAAGTGGACAGAAGAAGAGAGCTCCGGAAACAACTTGTCAACAGCATTTTCAGGTGAAAAAAAAAAAGAAAAATAGGAGGTTTTGATCTGCAGAATGTGAAGTATAACAATTAAAACAGAAGGGTAGATACTTTGAGCTCATTAAAATTGCTTTTGAAGATGAAAGTCATTAGATTTCAATGAGAACTTGGAGCAGAAGCTCACATTGACATGAGAATATTTAACCTGTAGTCTACAGTGCTTCAAGCAATTGAAAGTATGATAAATAATTGCTTGGCTGTAGTAACCACATAGAAGGAAAAAAAGGATTACCCTAATCAAACACAGTCAGCTTGGTGTTGCCTGTCTCTGTGCTCCACATTTCATTCTGAAAGTTTGCAGTTATAAAAACAGAAATCCTGAGTTCTTAAAGAGGAAATTGTAAAGGATTTATTTTCCTGCCACCTTCAAGAAAACTTTGATAATATTCAGGGTCAGTTCTTCAGCTGGCATGATCAGCAGAGCTCTGTGGAAGCTAGTGGATCATTGCCAATTTATAACAGCTGAATGTCTGCTTTTACTACAGGGACAACCTTATTTTGGATTTCTTTTCTCCATATCTCTAACTCTTTTATTTTTTTCCTTTTTAAATTAGGAACATTAATAGCCAAATACATTTTTTTTGTTGTCAGGAATACCTGTCCTTCAAGCTACAAGACTCATATTTTTATGTAAACGAGTTTCACCAGTGATTCTTACTCACATTTCAGTGTCACCACAAAGCACAAGCCAGGACTGTACATTCCTTTACCACACAGGTATTTTTTATGTTAAATCTGTTCAAAAAGCCAAATACTAATGTAACAGAGTCCTAAAGCACAGATAATGGACCTTCCTGGAAAGTGAGGGTAAGTCTTAGACAGCAATATCAGGGTAAACAGTGCTTCTCAAAAGAAGTCATCTAGGAAGGAAAAATGAAAGCATTTTATTCTGCATATATTGAAAAAAAAGCAGTTTTATCTTCCATATGAAGAACGTGCTCTAAGGAAAGTAACTGATTTCATGAAGCCTTTTGATTTTGACAATAATCTTCTTTGGGGTTCAGGGAATACATTTCTGACTGACTTGACATAAAAAGTTTTGTGTAGGCCCACTGCCAAGAAACCTGATGGTAAGGGATGACTAGCATGATGCTAGACCAATATCCATCCATTTCCAAAAAGGCAAAGGGAAAAACCTAGAAACACACTCATCTACAACAAAAATATATAAATAAAGACCTAGATACTTCTATCTGAAATAGACCAAAAGAAAATTTCCCAAGAGATTAGAGCCCTAGGGCTAGAAGAGGAGTCACTGGGCATGGCTGGCTTTTGTAAAGCAAAAGTTCTTTATTTAAATGAGAGGGTTTGGAAAAGATTATGGCAGATGACCTTCAAAACTTCTCAGAGGATCCACCAACCCAATAATTTTCTCATTTGATGGTCAATGAAAGAAACTGGACTTAAATTTCTTGCTCTGGTAAAAAAATCTGAGAGTGTACATTGCTCATACATTGCCATATCTGGACCACCAGAGCTGCTGAGTTTGGGCATATCGGTGTTGATGTTCTTTTTTCGACCTTTCACAAAATATGTGATGAAAATATCCGTGTTTTCCCACAAATTGTTTGTAAGGGAAGGAGAACCCAAAAGTTAAGAATGAAAGATGCGTCATCTGAGATGTGCCCTATAAATCAGTGCTGACAGCTAAAAAACTGTAACCCTTCTGAAAAAGCTACTATCTGATTGAATCCTCAAATTTCAACTTGATAAGCACTAATACCAAGTCACATCTATTTTGTTGCAAAGGTCACTTTGCTGGAAATCCCATTGGTGAAACTGAGAAAAGCTTGTCAAGAGCCTGTTTCAATGAAAGATTCCCTATCTGCTTCTGGCTGCTTTACAAAACAAAAAAAGTTATTTTATTACATGCAGCTGCTGAAAAAAATGTGGGTGTACAAGACCTCATGTGGCAATTGCCTCTGTGATTGTTCTACAGTAAAGAGTAGTGACAGTGATCACTATGAAAAAAACCTTTGCCAGTTTTTAAAGATTTATTGAGCACCGAAACAGAACCTGGCAAAACACTGTCACTCCTTTTCATTACTGGAAACACCTTTATTTTTTAAAAAGTCCTAGAAAATCTAGACAGATATTTTAGATTAAATAGGTAGCTGCACATCTATTTAATCACAGGCACTTGCACACCTGAATGTGCTCTGAGCTTGTTTGATGAATTATCTCTGATTAATTTTCTTTGTTTTACACAAAGACATTGTGTCCCATCAACCAATCCAACTAAATAGATCTTTGAGGCCAACACAATTCTTCCCACATACCAGGACACAGATATTTCAGTTTAGTTTATTTTCTGAAGCTGCTCAACACCTCACAGTTTTACCAGCATTATTTTGATGTGTTCAGTGCCATCAGCTGCAACATTGAGGTTCAAATTTTAAAATGAAATCTCAGAGATAAAAAGCATTAAGATAGTTCTATCAGCTATAATACTGTAATATGTATGCCTGCAGCATTATTTACAGTGTCAGATTCAAAGAGGTCACTAGAAAATATCAGTTGATGTATTCAATGGCTTGTTTCCCAACCTGAGTCCCACAAGAACCTCAGTCAAAAATTATCACTACTATTTTTTCCACATTGTATTTTTCCAATTTTTTCTAATTGTTTATAATTCTTCATAGAAGCCCTTTTAATTCAGTTACCCAAAATAATACAATATATATGATGTTTTGCAAGACACAGCTTCTGCAACTGCCTTTATACCTTTAGGCTTTGTGACTTGACATCATAATGATCTTGATTTATTAGAAAATAAACCTTTTCCAGTGCTTTTTCTTTTAAATAGTGAACTGTAAATAACTTATCCAATATGAAAATGCTAAGTAGATCCTTTGAAATTCTAATGGAGATTGTCTACAACACTGCAAAATCCTTGTGTTAATACTTTACCTGTATATATGGAACATACAGGATTGTAACCTGCACACATACATATTTCTGTGTGGATTTGCTGAGACACAGAAATTTGGGTGGGGTATAGCCAGCATATTCCAAAACAGAAGGAGAGATTTTGTTGCTGGTTTTGTGTCTTAAAGATTTGTACTTGGATATTCAATGGCACAACGTTGCTGTTAAATATAATTCAACCAACATTTTCTGCCCTTTTTCTTTAATTATTTCAGTTCTGTGGTTCAGCTGGCCCAAGCTTCCCAATTGTCAAATCATCACTGAAGAAACCTTCCTGCAAAGCTTAACTCCAGCCAGCCCTCATTTTCTGTCAGTAACAGCATTTTCTGCCTGTGCTTATGCACTTGCATGTGAATGCCATGGCACACCTTGTTGTCAGCATCAGGATGGGTCTGGATAGAGAAAAGACTGACTGGGCCATGCACCAAAATCCTTGTGTTTGGAGCTCTGGCTCTGTCCATATTAAACCCAAGTCCTGGGCTAACAAACCTTCTTAATTACTCCTCTGTTCTCCCTCCCTAAAGGCACCATCTCCAGCACATTCTGCCACCAGGCAAGCTCTGCTCCACCTGCCCTATGATCAACACCAAATCTAGAGCTCAGAAGGTCTGTTCTCCCTGACAGCCTTTACCAAATCACTTTTCCAGGCTTGCAATCCTTCAGAACACTGTCACTGTCACCAACCCACTATTTCCAGAACACTGTTAAGTGCTTATCACTTAAAACTTTAAACACTAATTGCTTAGTAATGAAAACTTGAATTGATGGGAGAATAAACTTCTCCTAAGTGTCTGGCAGAATTCCAGCTCCAGTCCATAATAATCAAAATTCACTAAAATAGCATTTTTAAATATCCTTTGTTTGAAAACCTTTCTATACCCAAGTGTGTGAAGATCTAGATACAAGATAGTAACTTTAAGTGTTTATAGGATTGAGCCAAAAAATTGTTTCTGAATTAACAATTGCTAATTTGGTGTTGAATAAAATCTCTGTGTTCATCTTTAAAATATCTAAGTTATTGAAAATCATACTTCTCCTTCCTTTATTTCACCTGATAGTGTTGTCAGGTACATCAATCCCTCTTAGAAATGTATGCCTCAAGAGAAAAACACTCAGCTTCCTCCTGACCTGGTGCTCAGGATGGAGACTCTTCCATTGTCACTTTGAAAGGATTTACTATTGATTGCCAAAGCTACTGGGCAACCTGAGGGACTTTCCTCACTTTCTAAAACAATATTCTGAATTTTCACAACTTCAGATGAAATAGTGCTAGAAATGAAGAGCTCATTCCCTGTATATTCTGCTCATGTGGGTGCTGATGGAGCTGTTTAATGCAGTGTTACTCGTGAGACATTGGATTACGTTGGATAAAAAAAAGGAAATAAAAGCAAACCGAATTCTTAGCATACCCTTAACTATTCATGGCATTGGACTGGATTCCTCTTTCTAGTTTTCAGAAACTGCAGAAGAAACATCCTGAAAACATGCAAAGCACCAGTGCTAGTCCTTGCTAGTCCTTAGCATCTCTTAACTGTATTTAGTCCATGGTCAAAATCCCAACCCATTTCTTTAAGATCTCTTACATGTCACAAGAGCTTTGCAGAGGTTTTGGGCAGTGTTCCCAAACACAGAGCAAGAGATTTTCTTTTGCTTTTACCTTCAGGGCCACAAAATGAGAAGCTTCTGGCACTCTGATGTTCTGTCACTTTTTAATGCAAACTCTGGAAGTTCACAGACACAACGCTGCACAATCTGAGGAAGATAAATCACAGTTACTTCAAGCCAGCTGACAGCAGTTTAAGCAGCTGCAATCATCAACCACCAAGGGAGTTTCTTCTTTTATCTTACTAAATGCAAAAGTATACCAGGAACTGCTAATATCACTGGACTATCAGGAGTCCTGCTTTTACATAAATATCAGCAAGCGGTAAGTAAATTCTGTTGACGAAATGTAATAAAACAAAGACGGTTTCAAATATGACCATTCCCTGATGCATTCTGTAGCCCCCTCTTACTCACTTATTGCATGCTGCTGAGATTATAAGGTTTGCTTTTATCTGTCAGAAATCAATATTTCAAACATTGGATAAAAGAGGAAATTGAACTGGGAATAGGCTGAAGTGCTGTAAAAACTACAAAGCACAATTATCAAAAAGCACTTAAAGTACTTAATAGGACACACATATAAAAATGCTCAAATTAATGTCAGGGAACTATAATGAGAACTTTTTCTATGCTTTTTGATCCAAATGCAATGCAATTCGAGTGCAGCCTGGTCAGTCAATACAGTTTTCAATTTATATGAAACCCTAAGGATTTCTAGCAATCCATTTGCTAGAACTGAACCATTACATATGATTGGTTAATATTTCAATTTATTGAAAATACATTATTTTGTGTAAAGTGTTTAAGTTGTTGAGGTTTAATCATTATAAACAGTTATGATAAAAATAGATCTTTGGGTAAACAAAGACCTTACAGTCACGCTTTTAATAAATACTAGTATAACTAGAAAATTGGATTTTAAGAGAAATAGACATAAGGAAAAACTGCAGATATGGGGATCACGAGACTAGAATAGATCTTCATCAGCACACATTAAGCTGAGAAGGTACCTTGTAAAATGTTGGAAACCATGGCTAATTTTTTTATTTTTTTTTATTAAAAAAAATCCTCCTCACAATTAACGTTAGTACTTTCCTTTTATATTTATATATTAATTTATCATCTTTAATACTACTGAGCTGGAGGTCTTTACAAAACTATGCTAGATCAGAAATCACTGCAAATGGAAGTGCACATCTGTATGAGCATCCACAGAAAACAGATTGAGCGACTTCAGAAAATTTGATATGAAACACAAAGGGCTCCAACACACAGAGGAGTTATAGGCATGATTTGAGCAAAGAAGATGCACATTAATTAAATGGTTGTATCCAACTGTAGCACTCTTTCCTAACCTACACCCCACGAGGAACAACAAGGGACTCTTGGAAATCTTTCTTTGTGGAAAGTTACTCTTAACATTTACATACTTCATGTTTATACTTTAACCATGACATTTCTTTCATATGAGGGAACCTTTACTCTATCACAATTAAAATCTGTCTCTGACTGGAACTACACCAAACTCTCTGAGCTGTGGATCACTCTGTGGTTTCCATTAACAAATTGTTCCATAAGCCAAACACCTTCCCACCACCTTTCCTCGTTATAGTTTGGAGCTCAATACAGTACAACCTCTTAGTTAAGATCCCTCCATTTTTAAGTCCAATCTGAATCTTTGCTACTGTAATTGTAGTCCTACTTCTTGGTAAATTTTATGTGATGAAGAAGAGGTTATATAGCATTTCCCTTTTGCAAGAAAGTTGACTATGAAGGCACAGTCATCACACAGGATCTTTCCAGTACACAGATTCTGTGAGTAGCACAGCCAGGCTCTGATCTACACTGTTAATGACTTATGCAATTCACCAAGTTAAACTGCACAATACAAAGCCAAAATCTCTCTTCTAATAGCTCTGTTTTTGTGTATGTTAAGCAAAACGTAACATGATTTAACTGGGGACACTGGCAAAGATATCCCCTAAAACAGTTTTCACATTTGAAAACAGCTTTGACAAAGCTAAAAATAAATAGATTGCTTCAGCTGCATACTGTATTCACTTGAATGGTGTCTTGAATTTTCAGGTATCCTGAACCAACAGGCTGATTTTCAACAGAATCATCACAGAGCATACAAACTTTTCCAAACAGTGCATTTTTCCAAATAAATAAGTAATACAAATTGTTTTGTTTTCTCTGAGGAGAAAACATGCTATGATCTGGTAAGGCAATTGTAGTTATGGCAGTCATAATTGCATAGAAGCTTCTTCTGTTGCACCTTATTGTATTTTTTCCTTCAATTATTAAATTCAGAGGCTTAACCTCAAAAGAAAATGCACTTGTCTTTACATACACTTGAATTGTTACTGCCATTTAAAACTAATCAATGTTTTCTTTAGTACCATAATAGCTTATTTGCAAAGCACCTCTTTAAGAGATATTTACACGGTGTTCTGGAAGTAAACATGTTTCACATTCTAAGAAAAACTCCCAGTAAAGACAAAGAGGGCTTCATTCTCATCTCACAGTTCAGCACAACTAAAGTGGCTTAAAGAGCTTAAAAATTTGTGCACAAAGGGAAATGTTACTAGATGATACCCTTTCATTAATAAATAATACAAGGAAGATCTATGCATTGTACACAACTCCTATATCCCTAGAGAAGTCCAGGAAATTAATTTCCAAAGGCTCAGCATATAAATATATGCTTTCATTAATGTTAACAGGAAAGCAAACAGTTAAAATCTTATTATTAAACTGTGTTTAAATACACATTCCTTAGAAATAATATACCACTCCTGATTTGGACCTTCAGCTGCACAAAACTCAGAGGACACCGAGGCCTCATTGAGGGTGGAAAGCCCAAGCTACTGCAGTAAAGTCAGAACATGCACTCAGAGTGCACTTTGGCACTCACAGGAATGTTCACACCGCTCTCCTCTAGGAATAAAGGGGAGATTTTTAAATTAGTCCCCATAGACTTCTCCAGAGAGAGGTCAGAGAAACCAGGTTAAGTAATATGAGTACCCCTAGTGTCTTGACATCTGAAGTTATTTAACAAAGAGAAGTTTGAATGAAGGAAATTTTGTGTAAGACTCACAACCAAGTTTTTTCATTTCCAGATGTAAACATCTACTGCTTTAATAAGCAGATCACCCCCAGCTCAGGCTGTGCCTGTATTTAAAGACACCAAACCCGTTGATTCCAGAAGAGTAGCAAGACTATCTCTACAATGAAAGTTATAAAACCAAAGCTATAAGGAACCAAGCTTTGCCAAAGGGAGGAACCAGAATTATTGTTGAAGGCATTGGACAAAGGGACTGCCACAAAGTAATGCAATGACCTATGGCTAAAGCAGCCATGTTATATAGAATACACAGATTTTAAATGGTATTTTTCAGTACATTTGTATCTGGGAATTTGGAATCTATTACTTTTATCTTCTGTAATGCACAGCCAATATTTTTCATTTGCTATCTTGAAAATTTAATGTGGGTGGCAGAATAATTTTTATCTGTCTTTTATCTGTTTACTGTATCTAGTTGCTAACATATGCTAGATATGTGGTAGCTATCATATATTGCAAGTACTGTTACTTTACAGAAATCAGTTAATTCCCTGATTTCCTTTTATTAACCAAAATTATCTTTCCAGCTGGTCTTTAATTAAATATTTTGTTAAGGGTCATTAAGGAATTGCATAAAATCCTCATAGTTTTCACTGCTAATCATGAAAATTTCATTCAACTGTGCTATAAATCTGAAATTTGTCTTCCAGTTTTACTACAAAACATTTTTAGAACAAGTATTGCAAAAAACAAAAACAAAAACAAACAAATCTTCCAACAAAACCTCCTTAGTTTCCAGAAGAGAATTTCCCAATTAAATTAATATAAAATATAGAATAATCAAGAGTTTACTCAGAATGTTAAAATAG
The DNA here is from genome assembly GCF_049639895.1 of Pseudopodoces humilis. Taxonomy (NCBI): domain Eukaryota; kingdom Metazoa; phylum Chordata; class Aves; order Passeriformes; family Paridae; genus Pseudopodoces; species Pseudopodoces humilis. Next base: position 11,880,112 of record NC_142213.1, on the reverse strand, counting down.
TGTGATTGAAAAATGAATACTAAGATTTTTCCATTCTTCTTCACTTGGGTTAAGATAAAAGCAGGTTAAATTATAGATTATTCCCTCTCTTTAATAAAGCTAGAAGGTGGTGAGACAGTGTTGGGTAGATGCATAGTAGTAATGGATTATGGAGATTTTTGTCTCCTGGGTCACTGTTATGAATCTGATCCAAGACAGCAGTGATGAAATGTCAGTGCCATTTTATGGCTTTTAGCATGAAGTCCTGACCCTGTGAGGTCAATGGCAAAACATCTGTAGTGCCAGGATTTTCACCTTTTGAATCTCTAAGATGTGAAAAGAATTAATGTCTGACTCAGCATCCATTGACTTTAATGGGAGTTATACTAAGTTCAAGGTGCAGGTTTTTAAAAGTCCTTAGGTGCTGCTTTGCTCATGCTTTAATAAGAGCTGGATCCTTCAGATGACTCAAGCACTTAAAACTCCAGCATTAAAACTATAAACTTTTATCTTTAAAGTTAAATGTTCTGCTGACTCCCATCCCCTTGCTCCTCTGTCTGGATGACTCTGCTCCACTAGGCTGAGCACCGGATAAGGACTTCTTTCACCACGTATTCCCTTCCCTTGCTTCTTCCTCTGACAGCAAAATCCTTGTCCCAGATGACACAAGGTCCAAAACCTCTTGGAGAGCTTCTGTGGCCCTCAAGAAATCTGGCATGGACTGTCTGCTCTGCATCCTGTCTGCTCAACTTACAGCCAATTCCCATAATACCCACTCCTACAGAATGTGAGATCTCTGGAGCAGAGCATTAGTAAACCTTTGGATCAAAATGACTACATTAACAAAGCAGCACAAGTCATCAAACATGCTTTTTGGAGTGATCAATTCAAAGAAAACCCTATCAATTCCCTGAAACAGGGAGAGGTGTCTTGTTATTTTATTTTATTTCCTTTGCTTCGATAGTGGGTGTTTTGTGGAAAGGACATTACCAGCCATTTTAAACCAGCACTCACAGGACCCTAACTCTTAAGTCTTGCCTCTTTGCAGCTTTGAAGATGTTTGATCCTGAAAAGGAAATAAGAATAGAGTCCGACTGGGCAGTTAAATTTTAAGTGTTTATCTAATATGAAAACAAATTTCCAAAATGAAATGATTTGATCATGCCCCCCAAAAATACTAAGGTACAAAAATATTAAAGTTATGTCTTGCTGTAACATGTGCTTTCTAGATGTATTTCACTTGCAGTTCAGGCATGTGCTCCTAAAAGTATTTAGCTATGCTGAAAACCACCCAGGAATTAAACTGGATGAAAGCATGCTGAAGAAGTTGTTGGAGGTTTAATTACCTTTTCTTTTTTTTCTCTTTAGTGGGAGTTCTGAATTCTGGAGGAGTAAAACTCCAGTCTCTACTGTATTGAAATGATATTTTTTTAGCACTCCAATCATTGTCTCTACTTGACTAAGACATTTCTGTGCTAAATCAGGTGCATTTACTTTTCAAGTATTATTTTACTAATCAATTGAAAAATTACCTCCATGAATGACAGAAGTGCAGACCTTTGGAGTATTTCATTAAAAGGAGCAAACATTAATTACAAATCCAGCCCAACCTTTACAGACATAAATTATGGGACGGATCTATTTTCTCCATGCTTAATTGCAAGCAGTGACTAGCTCTTTAAATTATTATCTCCAAGGCATGAATGAAATTAGAATGGATTTGGTGATATTCTCAAGGCTTATTTGTGTCTAAATAACTTGGCCATATACTGTCTGGAGATAGAAGGAAAATTAGGTGAAACACCTTTGAACCTTTCAGCAGCGCTAGCTTACCATGAAAAAATTGGGAATTGCACAATGGAATTAGAACCTTAAAGTCTTTGCCGACCAGGAGGTCTAGATGCAGGCTTAACAACAGGATAGTTGATAATGTCCAAGTATTTTTCTTCTAACCTATATTCTCAAAATTTTAGATGTTTGTAATTTTTTGAAGCATTCACGTTTCAGGCAGAGTATTTCAGGCAATACTTTTCCCGAAAAGTAATATTTACATTTCAAGACAAACAAGTAGTTTTCTAGTGAAGTAAAACCCCCTTCCTACGGAATTAAGAAGGTTGAAAATTTTGATTTTGTAATAGTCACAGAGCTGACATGTTTATGATCATATCAAAATCTGACAGGAAAATAGATGAATTGATTGCTCCATTGAAACACGCAGGGAACAGAAGGTGAAGTTGGCTGTGATGAAGAGTGGAAAATAGATCAAGAATGCAAGGATTACTTTTTAATACAATAATGGAGACATATATGTTTGGTTTTTTTAAATGTATATAATGATTGCATTGGAAACAGGAAGCCTTCTGTAAGAACTTTGCTTTTATATACTACAGTGGGTGTAAACAAATGAGTCTCACAAGACACTGTGGGTACTGCCTGACCCTTGTTTTTACTACCCTTCTACCACAAAAGTTAATAATTTGGCATTGCATACTTTAAAAAAAAAATAGATAATGACTTGCTTGGAGTTCAATTTACTTGTTTCATGACACAGTAAATACCAAGCTGAATTCTCACAGTGTTAATCATTAACCTGGGAAAGGGCATTTGCTTAAAATGCATTCCTTCAACTGTGATGTTTTATGAACACACTGGTAGATATTTCAACAGAAATTTCAAATATGCTGAAGATTTAAATAAGTTCAAGTCCCCACAGAAGCCAAACTCTCTCCACCTTTTAACTTTTGGATATAGAGTTATCCTCCATCTCTGCTGCAGGAGTAGCCTCTGACAGCAGAATAACAGGAGCTCTGCAGAGCTACATTGTTTGAGGTACAGAGGAAGCCCAGTTCAGATTCAGGGGGCTTAATCATGGAAGACACCATGCAAAGAGCAGGGCAGGGTACCTTTAAAAGGAACTCTGATGGGACAGATTTTTTTTTTAATTTTCTACTTTGACAGATTTCTCAGGCCCATAGCAAAATATTTCTGGTACTGAGTTGAAGACTCTAACAAAATTAGAGGATTTCTTGAAAAAAAAATATTCTGCTGAAAAACTGAGATTTGTTCCAAAAATTTGGAAATACCTGGTCCAGCAGAGAGAAGACTTCATGAGCTCCATCATTTAAGTGTCTTGCTATGGAGAGGGAAGAGTGAGAAAACATATTTCCTAGAATTTTGGAAGTATTAATGTTTCCTTTCTTCTTCATGGTATTTCATCTTAATTTAAAAGTGAGGAGTTAAAGATTGATCTGGAGCTTGGGAAAAGCATTCAAGCAGAGGACCACGGGGGACAAAGTGAACCCTTTACCCATATTGCTTGAGAAAGGCACTGCTTGGCAATATATTCCTGGGAATGATAATATCATAGGTAACCTATTTGCTCTGGAATCTAAACCAGAGCACCACACTTAAACCACCTGCACCTACAGTGAAGGAAAATATACTATGAGGATCTCCCTACTTACACAGGCCTTAATGGAATGTATGGTTTTTCAGAGATCTGGGCAAATTCCTCTGTTTTGATAGTATATCAGTCTATACTCTGGAATCTATACATTGATCATGTACTTCATATTTTTTCAGTAAGAAAAACACCACTAACAATTACTGGCTATAACGCCTTGCAGCTTATGTACAGCTTCTCATATAATGAAGAAACACCTTAAGCAAAGTGTGAAAGTAGCACCAATACAATTTAAAAAATGTAGATATGTTGGAGCAGAGAAGGCAAGAAATTAGTCAAATGAGAGTTTTAAGAATTAAGATACTTTCTTCTTCCAGGCTTATGGAAAACAGAGCTGGTAGAATACATACTTTTAACCAACAGAATTTTTTCCTTCTGAATATAGAATTTCAGACAGAACTTTGCTTCAAGTTGCAAAAATTGTGAATGGAAATATTGAGGAATCATGATTTTTATCTAAATATTAACCACTGCTGTATTAATTCACGTTTCATAGTCTAAATGCAGGCAAGTGCTTAGTCAGACATTGCCATGCAGTGAAACAGCGTGCATTAATTCCAGCTGAGCAGGAGTGTGAGCAGAGCCTGCTGAGAGTCAGAGCCCAGCTCCAGAGCAGCTCCTGCCACCCTGGGGGCCCAGCCTTGCAGCCAGGGCTGCAGCACTGCTGGGGCTGTCCCTCGCTGCAGGGCTGGGCAGGGGGACAGCACAGGGCACCTGCAAGCTCCTCCATCAGGAGCACAGGTGAGCAGCTCCTCCATCAGGAACACAGGGTGAGCAGCTCCTCCATCAGGAGCACAGGTGAGCAGCTCCTCCATCAGGAGCACAGGTGAGCAGCTCCTCCATCAGGAGCACAGGTGAGCAGCTCCTCCATCAGGAGCACAGGTGAGCTCCTCCATCAGGAGCACAGGTGAGCAGCTCCATCAGGAACACAGGGTGAGCAGCTCCTCCATCAGGAGCACACGTGAGCATGTGCCTGGAGCACTGCTCCCTGTGATCCCAACAGGGCTGAAGGGAGGCATGATCTGCTCAGTGTCTCCATTTTTTGTGTGCAGGACAAACTGGTGTGCACCATCAAGCCCCTGGTGTGAGCCATGGGCTGGGAGCTGTGCTGGGATGCCAGCCCATGGCTCCCAGCAGTGCTGGTCACCCCCAGCAGCCCTGCTCTGCACAGACAGACTGACAGACACTCATGGGGCTGGCCAGGGCTGCCACTCTGGGCCCTGCAAAACACAACAGCTCTAACAGCAAGTTATCTGTTCTCACTCTGATTCTCCTCCTCTCTTTCTCCTTCTCTGTCCAGTGAACTCCAAAATAACAACAAAGAGTAACATCAATACGAGCTCCATCCAAATGAATGGATATAGAACAGACATGCATCTGTTCAGTGATTCTGAGGTGAGCTGACTCCTTGCTGTGGCACCACTTCACCTTGCCTTGTTACAATCTGGTTTATTTTTGTGGTTTTTTGTTGAAATCTGACATTGAGTAACAGATTATTTTTATTATGTCTATTTGAGCTACACCTACTATTGAAATACTCACATCACTTGCAAATTGTAAACAACCTTGTTGCAAGTTGTGTAATCCTTGTGGATTGAACTCTTGATACAAAATGGCTTGAATAATAGTTTTTGTTCTGTCCTCTGACAGATGAATATGAAGAATCACTTATTTTGGCCAAAACAACTAATTCCAGGTGAATTTATGTTCTTGATGGGAGATCTGCCATGACAAACAAGAAGGGTTTGGTACATTCTAGGCAAAAGTGGAATATCTTAAATTAAAAGTTGCAGGAGGATTCAGTGTTCCTACTAACCCTTCTATTAAATCTTCATAACAGTATGATAAGCTAGGATTTGTTGTCTTCTACTTTATTAAAAAAAGGGCAACCTCTAGGATAAAATAATATTGAGAAATAAAATTTACCTTGGATTAGTTTCATGTAAACATAAAAACCCCAACTTCTCAGAACTCATGTGAAAAACATAATGTAGTTAATATTAAATACAAAGATTATGCAACCTATTACTTTTACAGTTTGTGCTCCTGTGTCCTTGATTTTGTCCCTGTTTTGCTTATGATTAATGAATGACTCACCCTCAGTACCCTCTCATTTATTTCATACCTCATTATGAATTTAAAATGGTCAATTTGTTATTTGAAAACAGCAGAATAAGCATGGAAGTTAAACAGTGTTCAAAAGTGCAAATGACACTTTTATAAATAAATTGCTATTCTATCACATTTTAATGGTTTATATTTTTAACTGCTTTTGATATAATTTTGAAGAGTGTGCTTAACTTACTCCCATAGAATACCAGGTGGAGTTTCTCCATGTGATTTATTTGAACATCATGAGTGTCAGTACACTCTGTACAGTCACTCATACACAGATCCTACAATGACACCTGGTGTATTTTACAGTTTTCTATTTTGGCTTCTCAAGATCCTGTGCTATAATTCCCCCCTGGCTTCTCATTTGTTTTGTTTGGAATTATTTTACCAGGGTATGATAGTTTATAATGTTTTGAGATTATACTGTCAGCATTCACAAAATAAAGGCTAGAAAATGAACTTTTGTGTCTATTAAGTAAGTTCACAGTTGTTAAAGCAAAACCCACTAACTTATTTATACTGAAAACAGTTTCATACCAATAGTTCACAGTATTACTTTTTTGTTGTTATATCCTTTTCCAGTTTTGATAATTACTTTCATCAACATAATTTGGTAGTTTCAAATCCTTTCTTAAACAGAAAAAAATTGGTTTGGGTGACATCTATAATAAATACCATTCTGGGGAGCACTTAGAGGCATAAACTAAAAAGTCCATCTTTGCTTACTGAAGTCAATTGTGGCACTGCACATACTTCAGTGTGGGATAATCCAGTCCCTTCAGAAGCCTGTGCTGTCTTTTCTTTCCTCATCACGTTGGCAATCTTGTCCACACCAATGAGAGAAGCTCAAAGTTCTGCAACCAAGACTTCACTGAGTAAAGGCATTGCCCTTAAAGCCCCGGGGGCAGCTTCTCCTGCAGAAGATAATATGTCTCTATGCCTTACCTTTTTCACTTTCTGGCTCATGATGTGCAAGCAGCAACACCTGCACCTCCTATTTTTGCTCTGTTTTATTTCCAGCTGAATTATGGCTGTGAGGTTTATTCAGGGTGGATAAACCAGCCTCATGCTGAGGCTTCGTTCAACAGAGAGTAGAATCCAGAATCCATGGATGTTATAAACAGAGAAGTAGAAATCAAGCTCAACCTATTCTTCACTCTGTACAACATGCATTGCTACTTGTGGTGCCAAGTTCAGTAGCTTAAATATTGTGTCATCATAAAAATAGTGTAACTGAGCATGGTTATTAACTGCAGGCTGACCTTCAGCTTTGGCTTTGCTTAATATTGCAGATTTATGTTTTTCCCACAGCTCATTCAGAACACTTTGCAGAGTGGTTTATTAAAGGATAACTAAACATTGTCCTTGGTGTTCATACATCTTTGGAACAATTCCAAATCTGTGATCTTTTCCCTGAATTTTTTCAACACATACCAGCCTTTTTTCTTCCCTCAATTTCAGTGAAAACTCTACAGAGATCATTGTTTCAAACCAATCCTACCTATGATACACTTTGAGATTACTGAACAGGTTGTCCTTCAAATTAACAAAGTCAAATACCCCTCCCAATACCCTCTTATTCTGTCAAGCTCTGTGTTAGTTTTCAGTGGCAATTAAAAAGATAATATTTTTACAAATGGCAAGTTTAAGAGGTAATAATAAAAGGTAAATTTGACATCAGTCATGAAGTATGTGCAAAAAAAAAAAAAAGTGAAACTGTCCCCCTGGAAACTTCATGAAATTATAATAGAAGTGGAGTTTGTGATGGATATTGTTGAAACCAGAAAAAAACTACACAAAACAGGTAGAATTTATTACTACCTTGTTTGAGTATTATCCTCAGTATAGAAAGATCAAAACCAAAACATAATGTAGAGGAAATGAAGGTATGTAGTGAGGGGTTTACCTCTAAGGATTTAATCTCTAGTAAGTGGCTTTCTGCTTAAGCAATAAAAGCATTTGGTCTCCTTGCCTAACAGGAATGAAATTCTGCCTTTCAAGGCAAATGCTTAGAGATAACTAAAGCCAGTCTGAAACTTAACAAGTGCTACTTCTGTTACTTGAAGTGTTCTATTTTAAAACATCATTTATACTCTTTTATTCTAAAAATAACAAGACATATCTCCAGGAACTATTCATTCTTCATTCTGAATTGAAAGGATCCATTACTCCGTTATGCACACCTTTCATTTACATTGCTGACCACTATTTATTGAGTTACCAGGCACCCAGGGCAGAAAGTGCATCCTACAGACTCAGAGCATATAACAGTGAAAATATCACTATCATAAACATCAAAACTGCAAACTGCACAAAATGATAGAAGACCAGATTCTGCCTTAAAGCTCTGTGAGGCAAATTCATCAGCAGTGTGACTTCACGTCCATGCTCCAAATCTGAATGTGAAAATTACACCTTTGGCACTCTCAGCTAACAAACACCTGCAGAACTGTGGGAGTTGAACCTCCTGTTCAGATGATTGGATTCACTTTCACTGCTTTTTGAAGCCTGACTTACAACAGGTGAGGATGCAGAGTAAAAAAAGGTGTTGGGGGAAGGCAGAGCACTTGCTTGTTTAGCACATTTTATGGATGGGTCAGGAATACAGGACATGGATGGTAATGTGGTGACTGGCAGCAAAGAACTCTGAGCTGGAGCAAATGTGAAGGTAAAACAGAGTCGAAATGGTGAACCATCTGCTTTCTAATGAAAACATCTCCTCTTGTCAGCAGTATCCAGAAAAAATGATTTCTTAGTTGGAGTGTATAACCGAGGGAAGTAGCTTTTTTGCTATATGAGGTAATACACTCAAATGATGTATGACTTAGAAAATAGTGTGGGTTAATGATCTTCAGCTGGATCAGGGAGTAAAACAAAGTAATTTCATAATACAGAACATGATGGATTAAATCATGTTAATACCGGGTATATACATTAAAGAAAATGATCTTTCTGGCATACTAAATGGCAAAATAAAAAGCACTTTTAGTAAGCTATATGATTAATTAGTCTGCCCTTTTATTTATGTACCATGATAAAGTAAAATGTACTTCTTCTGGTTACCTCCCAGACAATTATTCTAAAAGTTATATTGAATACACCAGCTTCATTGTATTGCATCAGTCCATCAGGAACTGCAAGTAGGTCCCTGTCTTTGTTTTAAGTCAGGGGTTTTCTTTTTTCCTCTCCCTCTCTTATCCTCCTTTACTAGAGATTATTGGGGTTTTGTATGTTTTTTAACTCATTCAAATGTGAGCCTGAACATGATATGATCATACATTGCAATAATATAAACATTGATTTGTCTTAGAATTATTCCTCACAGAGAATGCAAAAAATTCCTGTGCTTTAAAAGCTACAGCTCACATGTAATTCAAGCAAATATTTAAATATGGGAATGCAAATGCTTCAGAGTTCGTTCAGATCCTGAGCTGTTTCATTTCCTGCCTCTACAATTTAATTGTGTATCTTGCAAATTTCTACCACAGCTTCAATCACACGAAGAATCTTTTAGAAATAAGATGGGAATGTATTTTCAAAAGAGATTTAAAATTAAACTAAAATCTCAGATTTCAGAAATAATGTTAGAGGAAGGAATATTATTTTTGAGAACTATGTGTCCTCCTGTTGTACATACTTGGTAGAAATTATGCCACTGACAAAAGACACAGAAGCTTCCTCTAGTACCAAATTTATGTGAAAGGAAGAAAAGGCATTATCAGCACTGAATTTACTTCTTTCTTAAAATGTTATGAATGTGTAGAAACTGATAAAATGCAGGAGTTAAAGAAAAGTGCATGTCAATGATATTTTTAAAAATAATGTACAGTAAGCTGGGATAGGTTTTGTATTCTAGGGATTCACATAGTCCTTCAAACTGGATTGCCTTAGACAGATGTGCTTAACAACACAGAAAATGTGAAAGACCAGACTTGGACATTTTCTAATGTTAAATTCAGAATTCAGGTGGGGAGTGTTTTTAACAGAGAGAAATGTGTTTTTGTAAGGGGTCCAGCACTTACATTGACTTATTTTGTTATACTTTTCCTCAGACCTGCACAGAAAAGTAAATCCTGATTCATAAATCCTAGGCTAAAGAAAATGTCTTTTTAAAAAAAGAACAAGCTAAGAACAACTACTTTTTTTTTCCTGGTTTTTTGGGTTTTTTTTTTTTTTTTTGGTAGATGCTAGTGCCAGACATTTGTCTGCTACAGGAAGAATTTGGAATTTCTGCATGAAACCCTTGCAAAGTTCTAATTCTGGATTATCTCACACAGAGTCCACCTGCTGATACAGAGTCAGTACTTGCTGACTAATCTTTTGTTTGAAACACCACTAATGTTTTCCTCAGACTCTGGGGGTTTTGCCTTCTCTACTGCAACATGAAATCTGTCTTTACTGAGAATTAATTAAATAACGATAGCTATAAATCCAATTATTTTCAATATTTGGAAATATTGTGCCTGTGCATTTTGTGTTTATCTGCTCTCAAAGGAGCTGCTCTACCAACAAACTCTACAAAAATCACTTTTGTTTTTTAGTGTATTTTAGAGTGCAGTGAGAGTGTTCTTTCCTTCTGTGCCCTGTTACAATCTCTTCACCACTCAAGGTGTCCTGGGCAGTTTTCAGGTCTCTCAGATTTCTGTTTAATGTAGAAAAAGGCACACAAACTTTTCTCTTGTCAAATGTATCTTAATTTCATCCTTTTCTATGATCAACACTCACAAAAATTATTCTGCTTTCCTTTTCCAAGTGTTATTCTCTTATTCTAAAGAGGATCATAAAGGCATTAACCAGGAAGATTTTTCCATGCTGCTCAGAAGTATCACATCTGTACTACTTTTTTAAGGGAGCAGATTTATGATAAATTTTTGCTTTATTTCACCAATTCATACCAATATAGCCTATAGCTGTTAATAGTTGCTTATATATTTGTAAGCAGCTTTTCAGCCTAGAACCACATAGATACTGCCAGGAAGTTACAAATAGTTCATAAATAGAAAAAATGTGGACACCTATTTACAACCAGTAAATAAGCTTTAATTTTTTTTTTAAGATCTGTGAATTAGTTCCTAGTGAGGCTGTTGTGAGAATATAGAAAATGGGTGACATGTATCACAGAGAAAGTGTATTAGCACAGCTTCTTCAAAGTGTTGGTCTAAAATATCATTAAATTTTTGCTACATTTCTAACGTTAGTTTGTAGAATATAACACCACCTCAAAGTGTGACTTTAAAATTAGCTTTTGCCTGAGATGAGGGCGAGGGGTTTTAGCAAGCAGCAGGCTTTATACCTAAAATTACATTAATTTATTTACTGCAACAAAATTAGGTAGGTTAGGTGTTGTTCGAACTGAGTTGTTACACAAAACGAGTAACCAAAAACCAAAACCCCCAAAACCAAAACCCAAGAAAAGTAAGAGAAGTGTTAGTGCTCTTGTACTCCAATACTGTTGGCAGGACTCGACTAGAAATGCCAGATATGTATAAAGAGTAATTTTGTCTCATTAAATGATAACATTAGTGGTTCCTCTTCGTCTCCTTAATTCATTTCTTGTAGTTTTTCCTGTCACATCCACTTGTTTTATGGCTTACTAACTTGCAAGTTATGGTCGTAATTTATGGTCAAAATTGAGTGGTAGCAAATCACAGAATATTTTCATTGATTACCCTAAATTGTCTAATCTCCTGTATGTTTTTAGGACTTGATTGGGTGGTATTTACTGATTGCCTTCATCTAATTTAAAAATCAATCAATAGCAACAATGAGAGGTGGTGGATAAATTGAGTCTAATGCAGCATAACTGCAGCAAATATCCATCAAAGGCTCATTCTCAATCAAATTTGTGGGAAGTTTTAATACATAAACCAAAATGTCTAAAAGCCTTACTTCTAGAACACATCATTTTTAAATTGTGCTCTGCAATGTGACATCTTATTGCTCTTATGCTGTCTATTTAGGGCAGTTTTCCACTGCTAAAATGAACATATTTCACTACAATAAAACTGTAGCAAACAAGGAAAAAAAAAGTCATCAGCTTTGGTTTAAAGGCACTTTGTTCCATCTTCCCCAATATCATCTGTATATAATAATGGGAATTAACATAACATCAGCTTTTCATATGAACTGTGTGCATTTTCTCTGAGATAAACATTCTGATAAGTGTCTCAATAGGAAATGTTTTCTACATTGAGAAATCAATCCACTAAAGTTGTTCTTTACATTGCTCTTTTTTAAAAACATCTGTAGTTCCTGAAGTTTTGGATAGCAAATATGAAGGGGACTGTGTGGAAGGCAATATTCTAATTTCTTGATATTATGAGGGCAAGACACCTCACGTAGAAAACAAGGACAGAGAGTAAATGCAAAATTTCTATGTAGATTCTGTGTAGATTACTGAGGATATTCAGTTTTTATTTCTTGACAACATGGGACATGTGAAGCTACAGACTTGTTAGGCAATAGGAGGTTCTCCCCTGTGACTCCAGGTGTAATAAATAACCAGTGGAGAGAAACTTGGAGGTTTGCCTATTTTCTCATTCTTTGCAAATATTTGTTTTTTGAGTCAAGGGGTGCTAATTAATAGGTCAACATGTGGAAAAAACATCCAAAATGGTTCTGAATTCGCTCAGATATAAGCACCTTTTTGGCTTCTAAAGAAAGTACAAGTTATATGGCTGCAAGCCAGCACTGCTACAAACCAAACCACAGATATGTAATGGATTGGGAAAACACCACCACTCTGGAAAATAATTATTCTCTTCTAATCAATTTTAAAATATCCTTTGTTGCTAAACACTCCTGAAAAATCTCAGGCCCAAGCAACAGATCACAGCACACATTACAAATATAAAAGACAACCACCAAAGAGAACCCTACCAGCAGTCCAGGGTTTATTAAAATTCTGACATTCTGAGATATCTTCTTGCCAAGGGCCCTCTTACAATGACATCTGTACACTTGTCATTACATTGTGGTTCGCATTACTTACATAAACATGCCACAGGGAAACCATGACTGATATAATTTTTGTAAGATTGAAAGGTAGCCATTGTGATCATTAAAACAAACCTGAGAGAGCCTTCCTGATGATGGAACAGATTCAGTTACTTCTTCCTTCTTTGTGGGTCATTAGTTAAGAGGGGAAGGTGGGGGAGGAGGGAGAGAAGGCACATACTGCAGGTGTTTTATCCTTTGTAAGGAGACTGCACTGAGACAAATGATTCTAGCTGGCATTTTGTACACACCGGAGATTGCTTATCGATCCAGATCAGAATATTCAGGCCGGCCCCAGGGAAAAGGCAGAGTATTTTCTGAGGGAGTTAATAACCTGGCAGCTGAGCTGTCTTGTCCAATTCACTGAACCTAGGGCTCTAATCAGGCCAGAGTTTTTATTTTGAGAAATCTTGCCATATGTGTCTGCTATCTGCCTTCCACTCTATTGGAACAGTGACAGTGATTGAAATGACAGCCTATAGATAGAGCCTAATCAAATTGTTTATTATCAGCCTAAATCAATATGTATAGATTCTAGAAACATCACTGTCATGCCATGAAAAAGTCATACTAATACTACATGCTGCAGGTGTAATTCTAAAATGTATTTTTCCATCCTAAATTATGTCTGAATTTAACAGAGTAAAAGAAATTAGAATGGTGTATGAGACAGTGAAAAATATGCAGGTTTAAACATTTCAGTAACATTAAGGATTAATGTTTAAATGCTACGTTGTTCATTGCTTAAATGTGTTATCATGTTTCTAGTGAAGAACAGAGCTGTGGGAAAGGAAAACTAAAAATTGAAAAGAAAAGTTGTTTTGCCTTTTGAACAGAAAGGGGGAAATCTCACAGAGATCTGTCTAAGCACATGCTGCAGGATGAATCAAATTCCAGCACTCCTAAAAACCAAGTTTTGAGACATCCAGACTACAGGGATGAAAACACAGTAACGTGAATTCCTTTGGTACTACACAAATATTACTCCCAAGAGCCTACCAAAGAGCTTGGACCGTGAAATCTTATGATTTGATAAGAAGCTGATTTCATAAAGCCCTCTCTTCTGAAGACTGTTGAACACCCTTTTTGCACAGGAAAGATATCAGTGAATCCTATGGAAAGAATAAAAAGCATTTAATGGTATGTCATAAAACAGATTCTACAGGCTTAATTATTGTGTCTCAAACAGAATTTTCCAAACACAAAACGCGAGATGAAGAAGGAATATTCCTGAGGGTGTGGCACTGGACAGAAATCTCTCCCATTTGGGAATAGACCAGCAATCTGTTTGGCCAGTGAGTGTATGAATCTGAAATTTTCCTGCAATGGAAGTGACTGAAATGGATAATCCTGGGAGGGCTTGTGGCCCAGCAAGAGGCAGCCGTGTAGTTCACAACTTTTGAAGTTGTTCTACTGGCAGAATTTGTACTACCTAACGTGTCCTGAGGAATAATTCGTTGCGTTGCTCCTCAAAAAAGAAATTTCAAAATTGTTTTAAAGTACTCTGGCAAGGCAAAGATGCTGTGGGCTTAGAGCAAATGGTATGTTTTGCCCTGAAGAATGGTGTGAAATAACTTTCTGGTTATTTAATCTTTGCAATGCAAAGATTCATTCAAGCTCTTGTTTGAGTATCATTTACATTGTGTGATTATTGGGTTGAGTCAAACATGTAACAAGTCTTAGCATTACAGCATACATGTTAATAAAAATAATATTGTGTTGTAGGTTGTACTAATTTAAAGAGTTTTATTTTTCCTTGGATAAACGTACTTTTCTTACTGTGACTGTGTAAAGCTCTCCAAACAGCAATTATCTTGGCTAGATGAATCTAGGAATTTTCCTATTACATTCAAAATTAGAATTTCTTGATTGCCATTTAAAAAAATAAAGGTTCTTATTCAGCAGAAAATGCTAGCATATAAGTCTAAGTACATGCTTAAGTCCCTCCTGAGTCAGGAAAGAGGTTAAGCAGATGTATATCCTTAAGCTTTAAATTACTTCAGTGGGACTTTGTCTTGTCTTAAATTTTGAATGTACTTGAAGTGTACTAATGGCTAAACATAGAATATGAATACAGGTGGTTCAGTTTGACCCACAGCTGGCACAAAACCAAAATTTAACATTGCTTTTAAAGTGTTTTGACTAAAATCCAGCAAAGTACTTATGTCTACACACAGTGCTGATTTAACTATCTCAGTTTATAGTTACACTGGTGCAATTTCCTAGCATGGATACAGTTCTGCTGGTATTTGTCTTGGCATAATTTAGCAAGAGAGTTTTACAGAACTGAACTGCTCTGAAAGTGAAGAAGGCTGGGGCAAGGCTGCAAGAGAGAGACCAAACCTGAGTTAGCTGAAAACACAACACTGAGGGGACGTGAGAAGGGAGAAATTTGCCTGTTGGTAAGGTCATCTTCCAAACCTTCCACAAATGAATGGTGGCACTTCCCAGCACACTTCTGCCAGTGTGGCTGCTCATATGTGAGCTCATCCCACAAGTGTAGCTCCTGCCAGAGCTGTGGGTGAAATGCCTGGATTACACCTCCTACACTCTGAGATCCATGGATATGCTCTGAGTGTTGGGTGGAAAGATGGAAACCTGCTTCAGGTTCTCTGTGACATGCAGTGAATTCCCTCTTACAGTCTTCTCATTCTGCTGAGGATACATTATATTTTTATCATTGTTTTGCTTTTTGTTAAAGCTTATTGCAGCCAGACAACTCAAGATAAAATACTGTTTTATTTTTTTCATTTCTGAAGGATCTTCAAAAAAGAGTTTGACCACAGAGAAGGGTGATTAAAATGAAGAAATAATGAGCTTTTTGTGTATTATTTACAATGAAGAATAGTGATCTACACTGTCACAATTATCCAGCTTTCCAATACTTGGGTTCTCAGTTATGGATACCAGTATTAACAGGAAATATACCTGATAACTTAGTTTTACCTTGGGAAAGGACTGTTTCTAGGATCCTCCTATGAAATTAGTGAAATTCTTATTTATACCCCACTTAGTGCTTTAGATGGGCCATTTCTCTAGATCCATTCATTTTCTTTTTGGTTATTTCTGTTATGGGCTGATTTGCGTTGTCTTTGCACTAAAAGGGATTAAAACTAAGGGCTACTGATACAATTTCTTTGGGTTTATTTGTTGCTTTTTTTCCACCTTGCTTTGTATAGACAGCAGATGTATTAAGAGAAGATGCACAGCATACTAAATTCTTACTGCATTCGAAGGACATATTGCTTCCAAATTAAACAGTTCAAGATGCAAGTATGACAGTATTAAAGTCACAAGAGCAAACCTTAACCTGTCCCTTTCCTCACAAACTTTCCAGCTGTAAGAATGTTGTCATCTTTCATGAAATACATCATCTATCATCTATGGATGTATCCAATGAATGAACATCAGCCCCTAAACACTTGCTCTCTGATTGTATTTGGAACTATAAATAAAAA
Organism: Pseudopodoces humilis; assembly: GCF_049639895.1. Classification (NCBI taxonomy): domain Eukaryota; kingdom Metazoa; phylum Chordata; class Aves; order Passeriformes; family Paridae; genus Pseudopodoces; species Pseudopodoces humilis. The sequence continues at coordinate 11,864,101 of NC_142213.1, read as the reverse complement.
TTTGAAAATAGTCCATTTAGTAATTTCAGTGATCATTATTACCTTAAGTAAGGTAATAGTAATAACTTATTCCTCTAATTTGATCTACAATAAAATATATTTTATATATAATAATATATATAATATTTATATATATAATATAAACACAATATAACAGTGACGGAATTAAGAATAGAAGTTTAGCCTCTAGCAATCCACTTTGAGTTTTCATGGATACCATAAAGAATTTAACTGTTTCCCTTATTCTCATACAAACCATAAAGACATTGACTCTAAGATTAAGCAGATTTCTACCAACAAATGAAGCCCTATTTGTTTCTTTTCAATCTCATTGATGTTACTAAATCCAATACCATCACAGCACAGTCTGACTTGAACTCAGGCTCAGAAAATTTGCAACCTAAATATCAAAACTAAAAAAACTGCTATCTTAGTAAGATGGGAAAATATGATATGATACAGCCCCATGTCCCACAAAACCTCTACACACTGCACTGCTTCCCTTCAGATGCACAAATAATTGATGCACTGTACAAATCAGGCTTGCAAACATGGTGTGGCTTCCAAATTGTACTTCAAACCTCATTATGTTTAATAGCTCTGTACCAAAATGCCAAGTACTTCACAAAAATTCTGGCCAGGTTTATGTACTTAAAAAAAACCCAAAAAATGATTGAAACATAGGAACATGGAAAGGTGTAACATCAGAAAGTTCTAAATTCAATCTACACTTCAGGAGCAAAAGAGGGATTAACGAGGAGCTGTGATGGTGAACTTTTAGAAGAAAGAGTTTATGTGAAATTCATTTCAGCAGTGTCTGTCGTGCTGTGAGGCTTAATTGTAATTTAGTTGTCTTCATCAACTGGGAGAACTTTTGCTATACTGTTTGCAGAGAGGGCTGGCAGCCATTCTGCAAATCCTGCATTCCCACTCTGGGAGGAGTTACCAAAGATTACCTGAGATTCAGCTAATGCTGCTCTGCCTAAACCAGATAAGGGTTTGTGACCATGCTGACCTTAGCACAGAGGGGTAGGAGTGTTCATCGGTCATAAATTAGGGGAGGAGGGGAGGGAGGGAGGGAAGGAGGGAGGGAGGGAGGGAGGGAGGAAGGAAGGGGAGGAAGGAAGGAAGGAAGGAAAGGGAGGAAGGAAGGAAGGAAGGAAAGGGAGGAAGGAAAGGGAGGAAGGAAGGAAGGAAGGAAGGAAGGAAGGAAGGAAGGAAGGAAGGAAGGAAGGAAGGAAGGAAGGAAGGAAGGAAGGAAGGAAGGAAGGAAGGAAGGAAGGAAGGAAGGAAGGAAGGAAGGAAGGAAGGAAGGAAGGAAGGAAGGAAGGAAGGAAGGAAGGAAGGAAGGAAGGAAGGAAGGTAGGAAGGAAGGAAGGAAGGAAGGAAGGAAGGAAGGAAGGAAGGAAGGAAGGAAGGAAGGAAGGAAGGAAGGAAGGAAGGAAGGAAGGAAGGAAGGAAGGAAGGAAGGAAGGAAGGAAGGAAGGAAGGAAGGAAGGAAGGAAGGAAGGAATTTCTGAAATACTTTGTGAAGCCTACCTTGATAAACACTGAGGAGAAATCCAGGGATTTTGTCTGCACACAGAAAATTGTCTAAATTGCCTGGAAAAAGTCATTGACCCAGTCAGATTGTGTGAAGCTTTTGATCACATACAGCCTCAGGCTCTCCTGCATCTTGCTCAGAACACATAGCTCAGTGAAAAACTCACTATTTTATTGTCGGAAACACTACAATAGAATGATGTTTGCACTGGCATGTGAGGGTTGCTCCTCTTTAGGTGGCTTGGGAACATTTTATGCAAGGGGTTTTAGGTGTAAATTTACAAACATCACATGCAAAGAATTTTAAGTTTTCATTGTTCAATTATTTTAAGTAGAACAATGAAAACATCAATGCTACAACAATACAAATTAATCAAACAGCAAAAAGTAAAGCAATTAAAGCTGAGCACTTCTGCAATGCATATTCAAGAGCCTGAGTAATTAGGTGAAACTCTAGAGAGACTGTTAAATGTCCTTTACTGTATATCTATGGAATCAATTTCACTGAGAAATCAAGTAGATTGTTTTTGTAGATGACTTGGACAGCTACAAAAAATGAGGGAGGAAAGATGGTTCTGTAATTTAGAGTGTGGGATGGGAGAGGGAAGTCTCTTGAATCTTAAGACTTCCTAAGTAGCTCGAGGCAATGACTTAACTTCCCACCTGTAAAAAAGTGTGACAATCCTCCTGTGTGCTTATCTGGGCTAGGAGGATATGTATGTAAAGGATTCTCAGCCAGAAGATAGGAGTGAAGAACAGTATCACTCCAAGTGTGCAGCTACAGAACTCACTCTAACACCAGTGTTCCATATAACATTCATCCTGTCCAGGTTTTATAAATAAAATTTACAAAAGATCCTTACCTGAATGCACATGGTTTTGACTGTAATTTTCTCTCTGGCCCTTAAAGATGTCATTATGTGGAGAAAGATCATCATCACTTGTTACTCTTGTTACTCTGAAACTGCCAGTGAGCCTCTGAAATGAGGAGCAAGCCACATAATTAGAAAATTATGTACTGCCAACTTGCTACTATCCTATGGATTTTCTAAAAAAAGCAAAAGGTGTGCCACACTGACAACACCTCACAGGCAATACAAGCTCTCAAGAATTTCCAGCAATCTTCAACATAAATAACAAACAGCAGATTATGATATGGTAGGTAAAATAAGGCCTTTAAGGAACACATAACCAGTGTGCATAGTGTACAGCCCAAGCAGTGAAAATCACAGTAAAACAGCTGTTTCTTAGGCTGAACACTTTTATCTTAGGCTGAAGGTTCCAATCCCATAAACCAGGGCTTCAATCTTCATAGAAAGTTGTATTTCTATAACAAGCATATTAACACAGGGGACTTTTGCCTCCAGGCTCCCATTGTTAGATTACTCTTTATTATAAGATTGTCACAGAAAAGGCTTTTTGCTTTTTTTTTATAAAAAGTAAGATCTCTGAAAGATTATCAGCAGAAATGATAGCTAGGAATACAAAAGAAAGTCCACAGAATAACATTTGGGGAAAAAGGCATCAACATTTTGTAAGAACAATCTTGAATGTGAAAAGAGGACTCTTCATATGAAAGCTGAACAGGGCTCATAGTTCATGGATTTTTTCTGCTTGAAATACTCAGGTCATTGATATCAAGTATGGCTTCTGTGCCTCTTTGTAGAATTCCAGTGTTATACAGATGCCAGTTCACCACTCTGAGACTGACAAAATTACTCTGATGACTTTGTCAGTCACCCAGCAAAGTCCCAAGCTGGATGGCACCAAGGCCCAAGCACTCTGCAGTGCAGCACTCCCAGAACCACTGCAGACAGCACTGAAAGGTGCATCCTTTGCCAGTCCCTGTCATAGAGCATGAGGCAGTGCTGGGGCTGATGCCACATTTTCTGAAAATATTGCCAGAAAATGAAGGTATTGTTTCCATCTCAAGCACAGTCCTAGAACCAGACAATGGAACTCATATTGCTGTCAAAAACATTTTGGCCAAAGGTTAGGAAAATTTCTGGTGAGAGCTTTGTAAAGGGAACTGAAAACATGTCTGCAAGTGAGAAGGAAAAATTCTATTTTTACTCCACAGTTGTGTGTAGAAAGCACATCACAGAGCTGTACCTCAGCTAATGCTCTGTGAACTGTGACAAGCTTGTAGTGCATTCACCCATGTTTTTGGTAGTTGCATCACTAAGGAAATATTCACTGTATCTACAGATGGCTGCCAACATTGTACCAGAAACCCAGCAAATTATTCATCACACTTCTAACAGGCCAGTAAAAAGTACAGGTTCAAAAAGCTGAATGACTCAATAATAACTACCTGCTGTTATATTCACCTTACCATGTTCTTTTTATTTACAGTTATGTAAGTTACCTTGATCAAGTAAACGAAAGGGTTACCTGCTTTCTGCTAGCACTGTTAAATGTTTCAGAAAGTACCCAAATCACAGGAGTTGTGCAGCGCAGTTAACACATTCTCCAATGCAATGCTTTCCTTTACACACCAGGGTGTAATGGCTCAGCTGTAGAGCCTGACTTTGGACTGAGGAATTTCACTTTCCAACCTTTTTTTTATCTTCCCAGTGGATGTCAAGCTGCTTGGCTTGCCAGACCACATCCTACATCTAAAACAAACGTGGGAAATGTGTGTAGTGCTCAAATTCCATGCTCCCAGTCTGGAAACCACTTGGTTACACAGCATTTTCTTGACGCTCAGGTACTGATAGTGAAGTTCTGTTCTTGGATTTCTCTCCTGGGCTGCTGTAGTCATTGCAATGATGTAGTCATTGCAATGTGCCTGCAGCCTTGTCAGACTTTTTACTGGAAGTCAAATTTCACAAATTCCAGATCTTTCTGAGCCTTAACCTTTTTTTATGTTTGCTAATCAGACAGGGAGGGCTATTATAGGTGACATGTGTCTCATGTCACAGTGTGAATATTAATTTCACTCTGTTCTTAGAAATGTTTAACGACTATGGGGGAGAATAACATCAAAAGTCACTGTGAATTGTATGATTAGGAAAGGGAAGTTTGAAAAAAAGGTCTCAAAAACCACAAAATCCTTCAGCCTAGCATTAACATATTCAAGGAGAACAAAAACACACATTCTTAACCAAACTTCAATAGAGAATCACTTTTCAATACATACACTCTTTTCCATACACACATTCACACCATGTTTCTTAAAAGTAAAGAAATGAAAAGTAAAAAATGCAACTGCCAAAGGAAGGTTATTTATGTTCAAACTGTTCTGGAGAAATTAGTCAAGGGCAGTTCATGCATGTGAAAATATGATTTCTAACACTGCCAAGGTCAATAAGACCTTAGGGAGTAAATCCTGACCACACAAATCAAAGATGCAGTTTTGAGGCAGTTTTGAAGATGAGTGGTGAGGCTTTAATAGTTTTAAAAAAGCCTTTTAATAGTCCAGATGAATCAGCAATGGCACAAGAGGAGCAAATAACTTGTTTATGAAAGGAACAAACCATTCTTGATGTCCTTCTGTGGACTGGGCTGTCCAAGCCCTGAATCATACAATTCTTTGCCACATTTCAGAAGTAAGGATCTGATTATTTCTCAGAACTGAAAAGCACCAATCTAAATCAATCCAAACTGCCAAATTAGTTTGCTTGCAAAAATATTTCAAGAGAAAGACAACTTCAGTCACCAAAGAACTTTGTAGAACCATTTCCTGTTCTGCCAAGATGTCTAAAGAGAAATGCATTTTATCTTCAAATGCATACTGGATAGCAAATTGGGGTTTATTTATTTATTTGTAGATTGCTGGTTTCTGTTTGTTTTTTTTAAAACCATTTCCCCATGGTAGGTGAACAAAAAGCAAATAACTTTTTCTCCTCTCTAAAACAGAAAATTGACATTTTTTCATTTTAAGTCCAGACACTGAACTAAAGAGTACTTCTGCCTAGCTGGCTCCCCACACTCCTTTGGTTGCCACTGTAATATCTTAAAATCTCCTGTGTCAGGTTGCCTTTCCAAAACATTGTGTAAGTTAGAGCATACCCATTTCCCACACAGCTCAGATATCTGGGATACATATCTAGAGTGATATATGAAGATATCTGAAATCAAAGAGAAATTTAAAACAATCTTATAAAGGAACTCAGTTTGCCCTATTAAAAATAGCTTGAATTACTAACAGGAGGTGTTTGTGTCTGAGTCAGACCCTTCTAAGCCTTAAACAAAGATGAATTCAGAATAGAGCTGGTAATCTGTGTATTTATTCGTTTGTATTAATAATTAATAGTAGGCTTTTTAATGTTCTTGTCTTGTACAATTACCTCATATTTTAGAAAATACAACCTGTGACAGTATCCTGATTTTACTCTTAAAGATGTTTAACCCATTTTTTATGTTGCTTCTGTGTAGGTAAACTTAAGTTGCCACAACCCCTTTCAGCACAAGTTCTTCACTGCTCCTATTAACAAATTCCAAACTATTCCAAACTATTCCTCTTCTCTTCTTGGACACTGCTGTTTAATAGCTCTGCCACCTTGATATCAGGAAAAAAAAACAAACCTGGTTGATTAGACATGCAGATTCCTGTGATTAAAAGATTGGATAATTAATCTGGCATATTCAAAACTTCTGCATGAGCAAGAGCAGAAGTCAGAGTAGTGAGACCACAAGGATGCTGTGAAGGCAAATGAAAGCAGATACTTAGGGATCAGTTGAATACAGGCAGAAGAATGTAACCTGAAGTCTTGCAGCCAATTAAAATCTGTTGCCAAAGGGTGCAGAAGGAAAAGAAAGAAGGCAAAGAGGGAAGCCATCAGCCACACTGCTGCATTCTAATTCAGAGTTGTGACTCCAGGCAGAAACTGGGTAGATGGTTGTGGAGTGTGAATAGCTGAGAAGCAGCAGGACAAGTCTCATTGCTAATCTTGATGTCAGAGACACTTGTGTGTCTGCATCAATCCTTCCTATCTTTTTGGCTTTTTAAATTTCTTTCATTTCCTCTATTTCCTTCATTTCCTCTATTCCTTAGCCTCAGAACCATTCTGGAGTGAGAGTCTAGAGAATTTGTTTTAAATTATAAAAGAGTGAAAGAATAACATAAGCATAACTTGATCAGCAAGGGTGGTAGTGATCAATAACTAAGTGCCACAGTTCCCTAGGCCTCTTTCCTACATAGATGTGCACTGATTTCTATTCATATAAGACAATGAATTGAACTTAATAAAGAGGAGGTGTTCAGAGTCCTCTTACGTGGAGAGGGTAAGAGTTTGAATAAACTGCATGGAAAATACAGATAGAAAATACAGTAAGACCCCATTACACTTATTACAGCCACTGGTATCCTGGTAAACACCTCACTGAGGAGCATGGAAAGCCCACAGTCACAGCTGCCCAAGACCTCTACATAGTCATTTCCTCACATAAAATTTCTACCTTCCTCTTTTCCTCACTGCAGAGAAGGAAAAGAAGCTAAAACATGAGTACTCCTCCTTGAGCTGAGTTGGTAAGGATCAAACAGTATTTGTATGAAGTTTCCAGTGAAATTTTGCCAGAGGACAAAGGGCTGTATGGGCCAAGAAAAACCAGAAGCTCTACAAGTGTAGGAGGACTGTGTTTGTTGGCCGAGTTTGAGAATAAATTGCAGTCATAATAAAGAGCCAACAGAGCTGTTTCTCAATTTTTTAATTTTTTTTTAATCCCAGCACAGCATGCAAATAATTTGTTATGGACTTGAACTGGAGAAGCCAAGTATATAGTATTGTGAAACTGAAATCCAAAAATAAAATATTTCAGGTTAGGGGACCTGTAGCTGGTACACCCAAGCCACTCTTTGCATTTTCTGGCTTGGTCACAAGCATTCTTGCTTTCTGATATATTTAACTAAAATTTGCAGGTATTACCTCACATGCACCTCCTTTGGCTTTTTCCAGTGCCTATAAGCATGTGCACAATGTTTTAGAACACCACCAGACTTTAGTACCAGCAATATCACTTTCTGGGGTTTTATTTGTTTAATAGAGTACAATGAAGATTTCTGTCTGTGATGTATCTGGAGGTTGCTGGAACATTTTGACTCATACTCCCAACATATTCTCATAAAACTGATCAGCTGCTCCCTCCCTGCACACGCCATTTTGAGAGAGAGAGTGAAGTAAAAATTATATAGAAATAATATATAACTCATTGAGAGGAAGAGCACCACACTTTCTTGTGCCAATCTGTAGTTCTGGGAGTTGACTGTTGTTCTTTCCCTTAAACTCTTTCCTGATCTCTCATATCCACACTTTTGACAGGTTTTCCCACAGGGCATGCAAGGAACACACATGTATTCATTGGAAGCTCATGAGACATTTTCTTAGGAGAGATTTTTTAATCTGGCATAAATCCCTTAGCATGGTAACACTGCCCCACCTTCCCAATGACTGGGAAAATTCACATTATCTTTGATGAGCATTAAACAAAGCACAGATTTGATTGCCCACAGAAACAGGCAGAGATAGAGGTATTTTCAAAGGATTTTTATTGCTCTGGTAGCTGGTCTGAAGTGTTTCAGAGTCACTTCAGACCAAGTTCAGGATTTACACAAGGAGAAACAAAAGAAAAAGGGTAATAGCCTGTATGTTGTTTTCTTATTTTTTTAGACCAAAGTGCTATAAAATATTGTATTTTATAGGTAGGAATAATAAAACCAGAGGGGCATGGCCAATTAAAACGTACATTGTTTTGAGAGATAAAAGCCAGATCAATTAAGATGATGTTTCAACCCATCTATGGTAATTTCTATTAGCTGAGATTCTGTCCCTAAATATTAAAACAGCAGTCTTGACACTTCCTTTTCCCCTCACAATTTTAGATTTTAGAGACACTTTGCAATTCAAGAGCACAGAGTAAGAGAAACTCTTCTTCATGCTGCTTCTGGGTGATAGCACAGATATCATCTGCACCAAAATAACTGCACAATTGTGTGGGTTTTCTAAAAAACAGAGCAAAGAATAACAATCTAACTATAAGCACAAAGGCAATTTTAGCTAAGTAAAATACAATTACACCAGCTAGAATTTCTTTTGGACATGATTAGTAACAAACGTTCCTTGTCCTATGAAAATGTGCCAGGAAATTTTAATTGACTGCAAGCATCCAAGGCTGCCATTAAACACATCATCTGAAAGATTAATGTTTTTGGCCCACACTTAACTACCATGTAACCTGCTTTATGGTTTACAAGATGGAATGACTTTGTTTTACATGACAGTTATTGGGCCTAATTCTGCTCACAATTATTCCAGTGAAAATTTTGGAGCAAGTCCATTAAAGTCAATGGCTCTATAAAATAAGAGTAAAATTAGACTCAAGCCCACCATGCAATTTAATAATAACTAATATTACAAGTTAGGGCAAATTCTGTTTTTCCAATTGTTAGCATGTGACCAAGCACTAGATATCACATTCTTCTAATAAAAGATAAAAGGTGCCAGCATTAGGACTTGGCCCTTCCATAGACACCCAGGCTCCCATGCCTTCTCTGACACAATGGGATGAGACCCCTTTGGAAGGACCTGCATTTCTGACAATGCAGACAAAAAGTGAGGAATTCTAAAGGGATTTTTTATTATAATAACATTTTCTCATAAATCAATTCAGAATTATGGATTCTTTTTTTAACATCAAAAGTTTGAGTCACTGTTGTTCTAAACTCAGTAATTTTAATAAATACTCAGTTTGGAGGCATTTGAACAGAACTAGATAGAGAGTTTATTCACAAACTGTGCTGTAGAAAGTGAGACCAGCATTAGGTCACTGTGCAAGCCCTGGTACCTGGCACAGCTCTGGGTAAGGAGAGGGAGAGTGGGAGAGGACAGGAAAGGAAGCAGAAAAGGAATAAGATGCTGTATCAAGATAGACACAACCGGATTTGTTCCCCTGCTTAAGAAATGAGTTAAATTATTATTACTTTATTGGGAAAATCACATTCTGAACAAACACGAGTGACTCTTGTCCTGTCCCTCCTGTTTCTGGTGTTCCATTACCACAGACTGCTCATTGCTTGAGTTTTTAAACTGTAAGCTGTTGCTAACCAACAGCTTTACAAGGACCACATGTATAGGAAAAACAATGCTTCCTTCTCAAGTCTACTGGCAACCAGCTGACTTGAAAAAGCAGGTTTCTAACTCTTACAGCACATGTACATGTTGATAGCTTTCAAATTATTCCATTTATGTTAGAACTGGTAAAGCAATATTCTATTATTTCACTGAAAATAAAATGTATTGAGACATTTCATGCTGTTTTCCATCTTCCTTCTATTTTAATATTATTTTAACTATGATTTGTGCTAACAACTAAAAGTTATCCAAAATAATTGTTGTACATTACATCCACGGCATTAAAGATTAACCGTGTTTATAAAACAAGATGGTTTTATGAATAAAATGCACTGAGAAAATAGAGCTGTCTCGACAGCAAATGTGTCAGGTAAAAATACAGTGATATAGCTTGAATTTCTACACTTCAGAGCATCTCTTGAGGGCATGAAATGCTTAATAGATGGTAGCATGCATTATTCTCCAAATCTTCTTTTATATGCCTATTTCAAATACTTGATTATTGTCTGGCTAATAATAGGTGCTTCAACAGTTGAAGAACAGACCAGAGAAGAGAGTGTAAATTGTGGGATGCAATTGTTCAGTGACTGCTACTGAAAATGTGCAGCCTGTGCCATGTGACAGCTTTCCTCTGCTGTCTGCAGCCACTGTTTCATGGAACAGCAATGGAAGCTATGGGAAATTGGGAAAAACTCACCCAGAGACCAATCCCATCCCGTTAATTTTGAAGTGCATAGAATGCTCCAGAGGACAGAAAAGCCCACCTGGGGCCAGTGAAACTGCATCACAGCAGTCACTGATTTATTGGTGTTGGGAGCTGGGTGGTGAAAAGGCTGTGAACTTTCTAGTTTCACTGCTCATTCCCTCCTTCCTTGAGCTCCTTCACCTTGGCCACCCCAGAAACCTCATGGAAGTGACCAAGGAGACTGGTAGCCAAAAACCATTTCTGAGGCTGTGCTATGAAGGAGAGTTCTGAGAGCAGGGAATTTTGTGAAACAGAGAAGTGAGGGGCTTCTGATCCAACCACAAATAGATGAGCATGTTGTAGAAACAGACAGACTGAAAAAACCCAAAAGCTGCCCAGGAAAGAGCAAGATATGAAGGACCTGAAGCAAAATGTTACTATTGGAGTATGATGATTTTACCTTTCTGCATATTCAGCTACAGCCTTCAAGGGGAAGATAAATGAATAATGAGGCTTTTGAATTGCAAAATAACTGGCTCCTCCCTGGGGCTCCAAAAACTTTAATGAAGTGATTTGAGATGGGTATAAGTAACACAAATAGGAAGCATTTCAACCACTGTTCTTCCTCTGTAGTGTCAACAAGTACCTCAGAGCAAGACTGGAAGCAGCACGAGCACCACTGGCCCAGTGACAAAGACTGCACAGGTTTTTGAGGACAGAAGAAAATGTGTCTTTAGTTTTCTCAGTGCCAGCCACATGCTCAAACCACCCTGCCCCGCTGCTTGCTACCCCCACTCAGCACACTCCCAAATTACTGAGAGCCATTCTGCAAAAAGCCAGTTGTGTTATCCAACCCTTTAACACTTACAGAAACCTTTTTATCCAGCAACAAAAGGTGCCAACAGATCCAAATGGGCTCTGGAAGGATTTATTCATCCTAGGCTTCTAAGCCCCTTTTCCTCAGCATTAGTACTAAGATTAATGTGTCCCATCAGTGTGCTGCCAACAGGAACTTTAATAAAAGCAAGAACCACTAGTTGGCCCAGCTTTCTTTCTTTCTACTTAAGGTTAGGACATAATAAAAACAGCCAGTGAAGACTTTCCCTTTCATTTGCTTATTACTTTACAAAATGAAAATAATTAAATTAAATTTAAATAAAACACACAGATTACAGGAGCATTGATACACCATTGTCTAAAGCCAATCATTGGTCGGTTTTTAAAAGGATAGGAGTAATATATCTACATATTTTAAAAGGTGCATATGCATCTTAAAACTTTCTAATAACTTAGTGTAGACAGGTGTATTTGAACTAAAGAACACAATTTACAATACTTATGAAAGACGCCAGATCCATAATGACAATAACTGAAATCCATAGACTGCATAACAGATGTGATGGATCTACAAAATAATATTAAAGAACTTGTTAGATATGAAAGAATAATTGTTTATATAAGTATTTGTCAAAACTGTGCCACTTTTAAATTTGTTTATCCCCATCTAATGCCAGGGACAATACAAGTGTACCACCACAATGGTCTCAGCCCTTAAATCTCCAGCTGCCAGCAAATCACAGCAAGCTGGGATAGATTTTGCCCAGGATGGCTTTGGGCTTAAGAACACCCTATATCTTCAGACCTCCAATTTCAAGATTCAAGCCCAAGGTATGTCCAGAGAAACTTGAAGAATACCTAGTGAATGCAGTTTGAAAATACAACAAATTGAAAAAAAAAAATCCCAAAGCTCTGTTCTATGAGTTGCTGAGTCAGTATAGTGAAATTCCAACAAACTGCAGTGTAACAAAATCACCTAAATGACTGTGACTGATGCTGCAGACTGGATATTCATATCTGAATGCTTGAAGTGTATTCTTTTGGCAACTGCAAAGCTGCCTGAGCCATTTAATAGTAAGCTTTCAAATTAAATCCCAATCACATTGCTGTACTACAAAATGTATCCATTTCTACCTGAGAGGTGTTTTAAGATCTTTTCCTTGTGGTGATCAATCTTCCTGCCTTCTTTGCTGGAAAAAGTACAAATGTGTGCTCACATACTTCTCTTTTCTTCCTTCCCATCCCCAGCTGTACCAATTGTTCACCTGGCTCAGGCACAGAAGCTGCCGAATTTCTGGGTGGTGGTGATGGGTGAGTGGAGCAGAAACTTCATTTCCCCCTAAAAGGCAGAGGTCGCTCAACTGAAAGAACAGAAAGGCCTTTTATTCCTATAAAGAAAAGCAGAGGAAAAAGCTCTTCACAGTGAAGATGAAAAATATTTTATTTGAATCCTGGGAAGAACTTGTTCTGCTTACACTGGAGAATGGTCTATTCACAGTACAATTTGAATAGACTCTAGCTTTTCAATGTCCACAACTGGCAAAAAGGATACAGTTTTACATTTCTTTTTATTTTTAGAAGTTATTTTATGATCTGCATGTGTGCCAGACAAAGACAATTCATGTTATCCCATTCAAATGAGGCATTTAAAATTTTTTCATCATCTCAGGCACTTAGATTTTGAACTTTGGCTATTTGGTCATTATCACAATAATGTAGCATTGCCTCAAGTTTTTAATGATTACTTGTGTACTCTTACAAAAAGGAAATTTCTGGCAAGAAAAAATGTAAATTTTATCTAAACGTATTTTCATTTTTTTCATTTCATGAAATGTCTTACAAACATTTTGAAAATTCTCAAATGTTTTCTAGAAATGCAAGGATTGTAATCCTTGAATTGCCAAGGATTTATCAGTGCAAAAGGCAAATTATTGCAAAAGAAAAAAAATTATATAATGTTTGCTGGTAATGTAAGTGAAACATTCTATGTCTAGAGTTTTACTAGAAACACTACATAAATCAGTCAACAATGTAAAATTTGAGAACTGTAAAATGTAAAATTTACATTTAGCACAGAGAAGTCTCAAAGAGTTGCAATTATATAATTTATTTAATCAAGGGACACAAGGAATATCACAGGGCATATCTCACCTAACCACAGGGGTGCAGGTTTGATTAGAAATATCTACATTTAAAGCCAGAGTTGTCTGTTTATGCAGTGCTTAATGAATACCAGCAAAATGGAAATTAAGAATGTCACAGTCAGAACAAAAATTTCCTGCACACAAGTTGTCAAGCTTTTCATTAGAAGTTTTAGTTTTACATTTTTGTGAAGACTCCCACTATTAAGCTAAATTTTAATTTACCTAATTTTACTAATTAATAAATAGTGGCAGGCATACTATTTCTGATTTTAACCTGACAATAACAATTTTTTCAAATTAAGAAATATTATTTTGTCTCTTATAAAAAGTTGAAAAGAGAAGTAGACCCTCTGAGTCCCAGTAAAATTATTTATTTCAGCTTCTGCACTGACCTTGGAAAGAGCACAGATAAATGGCTTGAGGAATCAGCCTACCTCTAAATTTGATTTTACCAGCTGAAACTACAACCAGTGATTTCTTGTTAAATCCTGTGCTCATCTGTGTTTGAAATAGTGATAGACCAAAAGTCTGGTGTTTTCTAACAGAAGGTTAATGGCCTGCCTCTCCGTTCCTGCACTGAGCTGTTTTCTGTTACAAGTTATTAGGTTTTGTTGGGAGGGAAAAAAAATGCCATCCACAAATCCTATTTTATTTCCATACCATCTTCACTTCTTCCCATTACCATGGCTGTTCTTTTGCTCATTTGCATTCCCTGTCTCATGCTGCCTTTGAATAACAACTGAAGACAATTTGTTCCTGCTGAATAGCTCCAGATTTTGGGAAAGTCTGATTATGGATCTGAATTTGGTGTAAAGACTCTGAGGTATGCAACAATCCAGTCTGGGATGTCTTACAGTGTGAGCCCACTTGAGCTTGGGACTTGGGAGCAGAATGAGATTGGCACCATCAGGATTATTTCATTTTTGGAGAGGAGATCATGCAGGCATCTACCCAGGGTAAGGGGGAGCCCTACAATTATTTTTTTTTTTTTTTCTGAACTAGTTAAACCATTTCTAATTAGTTATGATGGTTTCAGCTAAAACTTTCCAGATGAACAATTCAAGCTGGACCCAACACTGAACAATCGTGTTACAGAAGTGCTCTGGTGTATTCCAAGTCCTAAATGTTTGATTCAATGAAAATACAAAAAAATGAGCAGCATGTGTTATCTCAATCCAGGAGATTTATAAAACTCAGATATCTTGTAATTGTGTTGCTTCTTTAGCAGGATAAAAATTCCTTTTCACCCCCTTCACTTTTGCAAAAATCCCCTTTTGCTGTGTCTTAAAAATGTCAGACATACTTTACTGTTTCCAAATAAACACATCATTTTTGGCAGAATTAGTAGACAAGAAAGGTAGGGGCATTGTTGTTATAGGAGTTCATATAAAAAGCAAATTTTAATGTTTTAAAATTTAAGACTTTCCTAAAGTTTCAAAATACATCCTCCCTGACTCCATCTGTACTATTGTCAAAAGCATTATATAGTGTCCCTTTGGAAAAGTAAATCTGATTAATTAGCATTATTTTCCATTGTAGAATTCAACAGCTATGTCAACAGCCATAGATTTTTCTTAACACATACTCTATTATTGTTTTCAGCATTGTTAAAATCTAAAATTATTTAATTGTTGAACCATTGTGTTCTGTGCATTGTTTGCAAAGTTAATCAAGTGAACAGAAGTTTTCTTGCAGTGCTCTAGGATGATACTGAAACACACTTTTTCTTCAGAATTGCTCCAACACCGTATGCAATAGCAGGATTGCTTTTAAGTAGAAGTTCTGCACATAAAGGAAAAGACAGAAGAAAAAACTCAGAACAACTGAGAATGTGGAAAGGCCAGAAAACAATTTCTGCTGCAGTTCTGTAGTTCAATAGGAAGCTTGTATCATTTGTGATATCCATGACATTAAAAAAAAGCTGCTTGCAGAGCTGCCTAGAGATCCTAAGGTGATTTCAGCTGCAGTTCTTCAGCAGAAAACCATCCCTGCCTGGTAACAGCACCTGGACATTGACTCTGTACAGCACTTTAGATTTTGTGAAGGAAGGTAAACAGCTGGAGGTCACTGCCCACAGAAATCCCCACATCTCACAGAATTTACTGCCTTGAAGGCACTGTTCCTCTATATCTTTGCTGCTTTCAGTCCACAGACAAATAAAGCAGGACTACAGCTCTTAAGCAGCAGCAAGAAGCCTCTCCAGAAGGGATTCACATCACCAGCTCCTCCTGGTGCCAGCTATCAGCCCATGAGGAATAGCTTGTCCTGCCTGCTCTGCACCAGCTCAGAGCTGGAATTGCAACGGCTGCAGCTTTTAGCTCTGGAAATCTAACACCTTTCTTTAATATTCACTTCATAAAAACAATTTCAGAAGTCTACTGGCCCTCTGCACAATTTCAGCTAACACATAGTTCAATTAAAAAGTAAGAGAGCAAAAGTGTATGTTTACTTCCATATTAATACCCACAGAAATTCTTGCAAGAGAATAAATCAGAAAAAAAATTAAGAAATAAACCCTCCCAATGTTTATTTGCTTGTAACAAAAAATGCAGGATTTCAACATTCACCAGAGCAACCATAAATAACATGGCCATCTTCAATTTGGCCTCCAATATCTGACCAACCTTGATTTATCCACAGACAAAACCAAGCATCTCTAATTTGCTAACCAATCACTGCAATTCTTTTCTTACCAACCAATAATTCTGCCATCTCTAATTTACCAATAAATAATTCTGCACTCTCAAATTTACTAACCGATAATGTGACCAATTTGCTGACCAATGATTGTGTCAACTGGTAATAGTGCCCCTAGCAAACAGTAATTTGCCAAGCAATATTTGGACCTTTTCTCCCCAGCAATAAAGAACTGTTGTGGTCTTTGATTCAGTATCTGCTGCATTGCTCTGAAACAGCTTGATGTCCATAGTGAGGTTTTTGTTACAAAGTATTTTCTTTCTGAGGGAATATTTGTTTACATTGACTGCTTAAAAATTGCACAGATATCTCTTAAACGTCCATGAACCAGAATATTGTTTTCTCTTTTAGGAGCATTACCAGTTGAAGGAAGCCTATTTTTGTGTTTGCAGTACTCCTGGGTATATTGCTAACCCTGCTCTAAGTCCTGCTGTCATCACGCTGGGATTTGGCGACGGCTCCGCAGTGCTTGGCCAGCGTGCCCTGGTACAGCAGTGACACTGCTGCCCAGCTCTGTCACCCTGCTGACCTTACCACCCAAGCTGATCCTGTCTGGGCAGACACTCTTGCAGAAAGAGTTCAAATATAAAGCCTTGTGGTTGATTTGTCTTTCCTAATTTCTACGTCCCTTTGGCTTGCGTGAAAAAAACGGGTCTTGAATTATTGGTTCTTTTAAACAATAATAATGGTGTTTTGAAGTCATGTAGTAACTTTTGCAATAAATTTCACCTCCAAGAAATGTTACCAGTTTTGTGTAATTTTACTGGTTCATATTAAAGTCATTAGCTGACACAACATTAGCTCAGTGAGCAACCACTCTAAGACCATTTTACAAGGCAAGTCTACAGAGAACAAGGCTGTAGCAGGAGGGACCATCAGGGCTGAAATTAGTAAAAAATTTCTGAACTCCAAGTCACAGCTCAGAGGTCTAGAGAAAATAAAATATTGCAAAGCTGTACAACAGAATACAAAGATAGGCATAGAGTTTAGGTTCAGCTCTATACAAAAGACAGTATCTGCACCAGCTAGCTATGTATTATTCCTCATAACCAGCTTTTTAATATAGCTTGCAGATTAATTTATTGCATATTCCAGGAATGGGTTCAGAGAAACATTTATTCCAAAACAGAACACAATTTTGAGATTCCTAGTTTTTACAAGAAAAAAAAAAGACAGTTGCAGTAGCCTGGAAGCACATTCTAAAACTGCATAGCAAGTCCCCTTCTTTTTCCTTTTCTTTCCATCTTGTGGAATAAGCACAGCCTAAGCAGCACCACTGCTTCTCACTCTTTTCTTCCTGAAGTATCCTGGGTTTCTTGAAAGCAGAGGCAGAAATGCCATTCGGGGTGGCTATTGCTTTAGAGGAGGTTGTGAATAGGGAGAGTTAGCCAAGAAGGAAAGGGAGTTGGCCAAGAAGGCAGGAATTCCCAGACACCCAAAGGTTTGGTATGTTTAATGTTCTCTCAGTGTTGGAGGAACAAGCATAATACAACTGAAGTTATACTAAAGCTTATTTCTGAACCTAGTTATATGACAAAATATAAAAACTCACTGTGAAGATAAATAACAACTCTGATGATAGCTTCAGTCATGCTTGTGGTAAAGATTTCAAGTAGCCGTAACATTAGAGGGTTTTCCACAAAAATATTTGGGTTACAAGCTTGGACTTGTTCAGTTTTCAGTGACAAGCGTTTCATTAGCCAGTACTGGAAAGATTAACTCGAATACAAAAAGCAGCACTGTTTAGCTGGAGAGCCTGAAAAGTAGGTGTGATGAGGCAAAGGCACTAAAGAATGTGTTTGTGTGCATCTCATCATCATTTAAAGCAGGAGAGGGTAGGAAAATGTCATAAGTGGGAGATGGAACTTGCTGAGGCACAATGAATGTGAGAGCAGAGGGACAAGATGTAAGTCAAGAAGGAAAGTGTCAGAAAGCAGGAATATGCCTACACCTTGAGAGATGAAACAAGTCTCTAGGCGTGTCTGGCTGCCTGTTTTTCACTTCAAGGGAAAATGGGCATGAGCAGAATAAAATGAACCTGCTCAGGATCTCCTCAGTTGGTTTTACAGTTTGTACACGAGTACATCCACAAGGTTACAGGGGAGAGTAAAAAGAGAAGAATCAAAGGATAAAACACATTAAAAATATATGGTATAACTATAATGTTTTACTCTGGGAGGGAGCATGAGGGTGATGCAAGTGGGAAGACGGTTTTGTCTTGTCTGGTTAAATTTTCTACATTAGAGTACTATTGATCTTCCTAAGTATATAGGATACTGTATATACCCCATTCTGCTACCCTTACACAGGTTAATTCTTTTATCCATTTCAAATGCGGTCAATCAATAACAGTGATCAGGTAGGTTGTGAAATTGCCTGGAAAACACATCCACAAAGTAAACCCAATACATTGGCCTGTCTATGTGACTTAAAGCTTAGCACAGCATTGAAAATCACTAATGGAACACTGTGCAGTTTGTTCATGCTACGAGCAGTCAGGAATCATGCATAATGTAATAGTGCATCTGCTAACAGCAGCTCACACAGGCTAATTTAATCTTGTTTTACACTAGACACAAGGAATTAATCTTTAAAGCTGCTCCCGTGATTCTCTTTGGCCCTTAAAATATCGAGGGTCTTTCCACCTCCTCATTTACAATACTGTAAAGGGATGCATTTCAGTTATCATCAAGTATTTACACTTCATCTACATTAGCTGGAAAATGGATGCAACTCTATAATTTATCAGTCTTAAAAAGCACATTGCTGGCCCAATCTGGAAGCTGTGTTTTGTGTTGTCACATCTGAAACCAGTATTAAGTCTCAGACTCTACTGCGGAAGTTAGGTCTCCTAAATAATTAATATTTGAAAATAAATTAATTACTTTTTTTAAAATTTTGTTGATTTTCACAGAATCACAGAATCTGCTGAGTTGGAAGGGACCCACAAAGAATGTCCAGTCCAACTCCTGGCCCTGCACAGGACCGTCCCCAAGAGTCACATGTGTCCCATAGCCCCCAGGACATTCTTGGCCCTCCTGGCTGTCAGGGCACACCTTGGCTGCATTAATTACAGACTGTCTCACAGCTTACCTTTATTATTATTATTATTATTATTATTATTATTATTATTATTATTATTACTATCATTATTATTATTGCTGCTGCTATTAATACTTGTATTACTACAGTGCTCTTGTGTGTGTTACTGTGCAAATACTGAAAAAGGCAGTCTTCACCCACAATAACATATCACCCCAGGATAAAAAGAGATACAGATTGGAGAGTATTGGAAGAAAAAACAAAAAACAATGTTGATGAGAAAGACAAGAAATAAAATACCCGTATATAATAAACTTTGCTTTGGCAAGATTTCAGGCTGGAAACCTGATAATCAGTTTTTGGACCTAAAGCCAAAGAGAAATTTTAGCAGGGCTTTGTAAGACAACAATGAAATACTTCTGCAAATGTTCATGGCAAGCTCCTTGTAAGCACAAGGAAGGCTGACAGCAGAGAAATGCTCACAGGAAGAAGTAACAAGTGGGAGGTGGAAACTGGGCAATCATTACTCATCAAGATTAGTGAGGCATATGATATCCTGATATTGAGAGCAGGATGATAGATAACAGGAAAGGAAAGAGTGAACATGAAAACAAGTATTTTACTACAAGTGTGATGGAGCTAATGGAAGAAAAACAAGGGAGGAGGAAAAGAAATTGTCTGGGTAAACAGACTTTACAAAAGGTTTCCGATCACGCGCAAGTGAAACAATATTCTATTTCAAGCAATAAATTAAAGGAGGATGATGAGAATCTGAAAAAGTTTAGGCTACAGATGGGACAGGACAGACTCTCTTTCAAAAATGGTTTTCTAAAATAATCAACAGGACCAAGACATGGTGTAGACATCAAATATTGGACCACTGGATGGTGACAGCAAGTGACAGCACCAAGATGTTGGACACTGCAGTCAACAGCAGATATATACTGAAAAGAAGTTTGGTTGCTGTAAAGAGTTTTCAGCAAAAGTTTAAAACTCTGCTCTAACTGTGATACTTTGAAGATCCATAGAGAAACATTAGATGGTGTCAGGCCAGCATATTATACTTCAGAGACGGTAGAAATAAACATAGGAAGGATAACTATTGTGCTTGTATTTGTGGATATATCTTAGAGATAACATACAGAAATAAGAGAAAGTGCAAGCAAAGGACACGCTGGTGGAGATGAGGAGCTAGTGCAACCTCCCTGCTTACTGCAGGGGACTGGACTAGGGGAACTTAAAAAGCCCATTCCAACCCCAGCTATTCTGACTCTAGTCAATTATCATCCTGATCAAATGGTGAAACTTGAAATTTATTTACAGAAAATCATCAGAAAGTCATTCAACACCTATAGAGCAAAGAAAGAGAATGAAAGCAATAAGTAGAAAGTCACTATTCTAGAAAACAGTCCAGAACAATTTTTTGACAAAGTTAAATTGTGTCTGTATGACAGGTTACACACATATAGAGTTATATTGAAAAGATATGGTCCAAATAAAAACAAATATTAGAGTCCAGAGGGTCACCAAGTTAATCAGAGGGATGGAGCCCTTCTCCTGTGAGGAAAGGCTGAGAGAATTGGGATTGCTCTGCCTAGAATAGAGGAGGCTTTGGGGTCACCTAATTGCAGCCTTCCAGTAGCTAAAGTGAACTTACAGGAAAGGTGGGACAAAACAATTTACAAGAGCAATTACTGACAGGACAAGGAGGAATGTGTTCAAAGTGAGAGTACATTTTGGTTAGACATTGGGAAAAAATTCTTTACTGTAAGGGTGCTGCAGCCCTGGCACAGGTTGCCCAGAGAAGCTGGGGCTGCCCCATCCCTGGGAGTGTTTGGGACTTGGAGCCACCTGGTCTGGTGGAAGGTGTCCCTGGCCATGGCAGGGTGTTGGAACCAGAGGATCTTCAAGGGCCCTTCCAATCTAAACCATTCTATGATTCTATGATATGGTGAGTGTAAAAAGAGCACCAGACAGGGATGAAGTTGGAGGAAATGGACTGAAATGGAGAAACAAAACCACTCTCATGCAGTCTGTGCAAGGAGGAAGAAAATTTTTCAGGAAGGAGAGAGAAAGTAAGCAGGAAAGACGAAGAAGTAGTTTTGGTTTTTCTTGTAGAAACATGAACTCCAGCTGGATTTTGAGGAGTAATAACATAACAGTGGCCTGTACTGTTGGCATAGGCTCCAAAAAAAAAAAAATCAGACCTAAAGAGGAATATATTATGAAAGTCACATGCTTGCATTTCTGGTAAAACTTGATATTGATCTGTAGGTAACAAGCAACAAACATGATGACCTTGCTTGATTACTCAGATCTAGAATGGAGGAAAACTCTGTTTTTGTGGCTTATTAGACTGGTGGGAATAGTGGAGTTAGGCCAATGCCAATCTTCCATAATTTTCAATTTCTATTTGAGATTCAAGCCAGCCTTCCAAACCCACTTGGAGCCCTCAGTTTTTATTCTGCCTCCTAAGAAATACAAATATTCCCCAGATCTTCTGGAAAACTATAAATTGAAGTCCTTTGAAGCCTGTTTAAGACCACTTCAGAGGCTGGTGAAGTGTTGCAGTTGGAGCATGCACTAAGGACTGTTCATAAAATACCTCTCTCTGTTTAAGCTTTAAATTTAAACAAGCCTCATGAGATTCAAACCTAAGTATCTCCTGTTCTGATTTATAGTAAATGTTTAAGGGACAAATAAGAAAAAACAGAGAATCTGATAAAGACAATCCTTGAGCAGATGCAAACTAATAATCAGAGAAAGAACACATTTAGTCTTCTTCTTGTTAGCATGCATTGATAGTATTTCTTCAAACAGTTTCTGAATATTTGGAAATGGCTCTGACCTTAAAATGTACAATCCAATGATAGTCAAGTAGTCAGTAGTAGTGGAAAAAGAATAACAATAATAAAATTATACAAGTTATACTTGTCAACTTGATTCACAATAAGCACAGAAGATCTTTAAAAGAGACTTAAATGTCAACAGGGTGTTATGAATGAAAGAACAGAATAAACATCCATTATGTTACAGAGTATGTGAAAAACTGCATGGAAAATAGAAATCAGGTTTGATTTAGGATTATGAACCCATAAATTCACTTGTACTTATGTGTTAAGCCTGTCTCATACGGTACTTATTATTTCTAAAGGAAAAAAAAAAGGTCCTAACATCCTGTATAATCATTAGAATTTACTGGTTCCTTGTGTTTCCAGAAAATACTTTGTTGACTTCATTCTCATTTATAAGTAATTTAAAATTCTCTTCTGTTTGCTTTAAATAAAACTTAGTAAATAATTTGAGCGCTATTACCTCTGTCTCTACACACATGCACATATAAATTATATATAATACACACATTCAAAAAATGCCTTTTCTCTCATCTACATGTTTCATGTAATTTTGATACAATATATTCAGATATAAACAAACACTTAAAATTTAGCAGAATTTCCTTTAAAATTAAACTTGAGACTAGGAATGAGGCCTGAGCTGCAAAGCTTCTTCTTTTATGGCCATAAAAGGAAAGTTTAAGTAAACAATACACTGTTTTTATTTAAAATAAAAAAAGGGTAAAAAAAAGAAAGAAAAATCATTCTATGCCAAGCCCAGTCAAAATGCATTATAAGGGTGTCCAGGAAATTATAGCTTGTGTCCATTAGTCCTTTCAGGGTTAATATTGATGCAGATATTATTTCTATCCACGGTACCATTTATTTGAAATATTATGACTGGGAGTAGCTGCAGCAGTGAATCAAATCAATTGATAGAGCAGTTAGCCCCGCAGTCAAGGCTGCCTTTACACCGTGCAGTGAGCATGAAATATTATGGAGATTGTTCTTTAAAGTGATCACTTTATCATCATTTGTCTGCAGCCCAGGCTATTCCTTCCTGCCCGGCTTCCCTGTTGGGTTGGAGCTGTCATAACTCAATCAGCCGTATAATGCTGCTCATAGCACCTCCGGAGCAGGTATTGAACCTGTCAAGGGCCACTGAGGGAATTATACTTATCCATTTTGACAGCTAGCAACACCACTCTGATATTTATGTCAGTTTATATATGTATGATATGTATTTCTTAAATGTAATTAGAAGCCTGTTTGTGTGTGATATATCTGAATTGCCCAGAGCTGCCCATGATTAAGACATTGATTTCTAACCTTGTGCATTACTGGAGAAGGGAATATGACAAGCTCCATCACTCAGAGGGTGCAGATAACCTCTTCTGTCTGTGTACATCATATGAAATTGTCACTATTGTTTATCTGTTCCACAAAGTTGACTACAAAGCAACTGTTATTTTAGTTTGCTAAATAAACTAAAAGACTGTAAACCAAACCATCAGCCCCGTGCCTTCCGAGCACTCATATTTTGCTGCTGAGTTATTTGGAAGGCAGAGCACATTCTGAGCACTGAGTGAAGATCAACCTCATGTTTGCTATGTCACTTGTTCTCATAGGCAGCCAAAGCATATTATTTGGATTTAAAGTGCCATTTTTGTATATATTATTATGTATATTATGTATTTTATTTTTGCCTACATGTGTGGCAATAGAAAATAGCCTGTATTTCCATTAAAAAGGGAATAATGACTTTTATGCACAAACAAAAACCAAAACTCCCTCAACGTCAACCACCTCTTTATGCTTATTCATTTATTTTGTTATGGTTTCAGAATGGGATTGTTACACAGAATAGTCACTGTATGTATGATAAGCCTCCTAACTTTTTTCTATTTTAAAATCCCACTGGTTTGAGGAGATTATACTTTCCAAATAATTATTCCTTTTATTGTATAATTAATGCTGAAGCAACTTTTTTGGTTTATCTTTGTTGGTTTTAAGGTACAAAAAAATCCATGTAGGTATTTCTGAATTTTACCTTAGACAATTTACTTTCTCTGGTTCACAGTGCATAATCTGTGTTCATCTATTGAAAATTCCTACTGTTACAGTTTAAGAAAAACTAAAATAGATTTGTTTGAAGGTTTTTCAACTCTGTGCTCAGGTTTTACTTCTATTTCTCTTCTTCAAAACATTATCTCCTTCTGGATACAGTTGGGGTCAAGAGTTTCAAATTGGATAGATTTCAAAAAAGCGTCTGCATTAGATTACGTTCTGAAAAATTCTCCTGATAGCTCCAGTTTTACAGTGCAGGATTCTATGGAAATTTCAGTGCATTATTTTAGAGGATCAGAACTTTCCACATCTCTAGTTTTACCAACAGAGGTAGACACATTAAGCTGTCACCCATCATCAGCAGAAATCCTCATGTGGAGATGCCTTGAAGCTTGTTGAGATTGGAGATTAGAGAAATTGTATGATCCCATTCCTGTTTTTTTTAAAACTAAGAACAGATGAATTCCAGAAAACCAAGGAGCCTGCAAATGCTGCTAAAAAATAGATGTTATTTATTTAAGTAAAACTACCTTCTAGAAAACTTCCATTGCAATCTTAACATTACATTAACTTCATTTTGAGATTTTGGTGCTTAAATGAAACAGAATCTCAGTGAAACACAGAAGCCACATTAAAAGAGTACAAAGGATTCATCTGCAGCTCAGAGATATATTTGGAGCAGATTCTTAGAAAGTAATCTAGAAAATACCTATTTCACTGGTCTCCCATGGAAAACCTGGTTCTTTTCTCACAGCAGCCAAAAGA
Source organism: Pseudopodoces humilis (assembly GCF_049639895.1). Taxonomy (NCBI): domain Eukaryota; kingdom Metazoa; phylum Chordata; class Aves; order Passeriformes; family Paridae; genus Pseudopodoces; species Pseudopodoces humilis. The sequence continues at coordinate 11,839,416 of NC_142213.1, read as the reverse complement.
TACCAAAAGCTGCAGTCTGGCATAGACAAAGCACAAGCATTCAAGCTAAATCTCATTCAGATGTCATTGTTCTGACCTTCCCTTAATAGAATATGAAGACCCCTGTAATCCAAAGATCTGTGAAGAGAGGTGGGTGGTTTAAATCATATGCTTCCAATGTAATTCTTCCAGATTGTTTAATTTATAATGAAAATGGAAACATATAATTTTGTTTTCTGAGTTAGAGCATGATGCGCCTGTAGCCGGTAACTTTTATGTAACTAGAAAAAAGGAAAAGAAAAAAAAACCAAGAGAAAATAATAATTTTCCTCACCTCTGTGAAATGAGAGGGTTGTGTAAAATGTATTCTACATTTTATGTATTCTACCATTTTACATGGTAGACTAAAATAAAGTGCAGCCAGGAAAGCAAATAAAATTAGTATCGTCTAACGACAAATTAGTATTTGAATCTAAAGAGCTAAACTTTAATTGGAATAAATCTGAAAACTTTTGTTGAGTTATGTCAGCCATTTTAAGTAAGGATTGTGCCATTAGAAAATAGCTGTATCAGTCAAGGGCATAATCCCACCAGCTCTATCTGGCTGCATTAGCTTGAGGGACAAATATTTACACAGTCTATAGTGCTAAATGATACTGACCTCAGTGACCAGATGGGGCAGTCCAGACAATTACTATCAGCTGCCCCAAAATATCTCCAGCTAATTAAGACCTACTTCCCTACACGTCATTATGCCAGGTCCACTTTGCAATGCATTTTTGCAATAAGTAGATGATCTGAGATGCTGTTAGAAGGAAAACCACAAGACCCACTGAGAGTAAATTGTACATGATCTTTCTTACATCCTCCTGAGAAAAACCTTCACATTATTTTTGTTTTAAAGAGGCTTTTCCAAAAAGGACTCCAACTTTTGAGCAAGGAAACTGAGTATCCCTGCCATGTAAAGATAAGGACATGTCAAACTTGAGAGTTATTACTAATTCTTTGGATGCTGAAAAATTTTCTTCTTCCTTCCAAAACTTTCCAAGATAATTGTAAAAGCGCCCTTTATACAGCTAAAGGAATTAGAATCCTTTTTGTTTTGAACATGAGGACTATTTAATACTGTACAGAAACAATTCGTAGTGGGGAAAGAAGAACAAAATTTAATTTATAACATGTCTAAATCACACCTCATAATTTTTGATTTCTTTCATTTGACCAGCTATGAAATTAGCACTTCCATGGGGAAAATAGGTGCATAGAAATAACCAACTGTCTCAGCTGGAAATGGCCTGAACACCAGTGTTAACTGAAAGCACCACCCCTTCTTTAATAACAGTGATCAAGACTCTCCTTTCACATCTCCACAAAGGCAGCTCACTGCCAGCAGCAGAGTTTCCCTTTAACACAACTGATGTGGAGCACAGAGTCCCCAGCAATTAATCACCCTGGTTAATTCCATGCTTTGCACAGAAAATCAGACAATTTCATAGTGTTATGTTATTCAGCTGCCATAAATTATTGTGTTGCATGTAATATTTATGATGCATTTTGTATCTTTAAAGCACTGTACAAGGACTATAAATGAAAATATGATAGGAACTCCTATTTCTGTTCATATGAGGAAAGAGATGCGGCTGAGTCAGTGGGAGGAAGAAGAAGGTAAGAGGAAAATCCTGATTCCCTGTCCTGAATTTTACCAGATAGTAAACCTAATAAAAGGTTTTCTTGGGCCACACCTGTGGTCTACTTTCAGCCAAGCTGAACTTTATTAAGGTGCCTTAAGAGAGATACCCAGTGTCATTTCAAACACACTTGGGGATTCCATCAGCTCCCCAATTCCTGATACAAAACAGGGTAGTCTCATGGCCTGCACGTGTATGGATTTCTCTGATAACACAGGACATTCCAAGGGATACAGGGAGCTACAGTCTGGCAACTGAATCAAACTTTCAGTGCCAATATCTTGTGACACAGTAGTAAATTTTTGAATGTGCTGAAGACAGCAGTACCAGTTTTAAGACAGGTCCAAGCCAATACTAATTAGCCAAACACTTGGAATCCTAATTATGTGCAAGAGCAGATATATAAAATCTTACTCAAAACTCAGAAAAATCCAAACTGTACCTTCTGTTTACAACTCATCCCAGACAGCTTTCAGTATTCATTCCAAAGGAAAGATAAACTTTCTAACTGCAAAAATCTCATTCAAAATTTCTACAAAAACTGTTGCAGTGTTTGTGACACAGCTCCTGCAGCAGCCTCTGGCACAGCAGTGGCAGGGTTACTCTGGCCCTGCACACCTGACTGCCACAGGGTTGTGAAGAATAAAATTTCTGCAAAAGAAGAAATTCTGAGTTCTATTAATCCCATGCAAATTAGTTTTCCATAATGCCTGGCAACTTTTTTTGGACACCATAGTCTGTCAATAAAACATGAACACCACAGACATTCCTGTAACATAAGATCTTAGGTATCCACTAATTAATATGTAAATATAAAGATACACCTATGGAAATATACTTAAGCTGTTACCAATACCACTTATACAATATTAATGTTTTTTAAGAGCATTTATAACTGTGTACTGCTACTCTCCTTCCCTTTCAGCATACCCTGTTCCTAGAGCTCTTAATGAATAAGTGGCTTAATCTAATGGCACTCCTTTTCTTGCCATTCCAGGGAAACCTTAATTTAGAGAACAAATCAGTGAAATCCTTATATTGAGATGCTGATAACTTAGATGGATATTTAAGATCTACCCAATTCAGGCCACCCTGAAAAAGGAACCACATGCCAACTTTGCATCCACAGGCAGATTTTGGATTCCCAAAGCCTGGCATTCCTCAGCTCATAGTTTTCTCACTAATGCACAGGGCAAAGGATGATGACTCAGGTATTTCTGATTCTGCCACTGATCTGTTGGGTGAACTTGAGCAAGGTCCTACATCTGGAAAGACTGGTAATGATACAAATAATCCTTGTGAAATATCCTCAGATCTTCCTGTGAAAGGAATAAAATACTATCCTGATCTATAGTGTAAATCAGTGCATGTCATATAACAAGTGATCTTTCACTGCTTTTTACAGACTTTAATGTCTGTAAAAGACATTTTTAAATGTATTTACTGAATAAAGTGCCTTATCCAGTTTGTCTCCAACAACCTGGTGTAGGCATGAGAGGAAAGACAGGGAGAGACACAGGAGGAGAGGAGGGAGAATATGGACTGATACATCAGAGCACCTAAAACCTTCACTGGCTGGAAAATCTTAGGGGCAGGCTTACAAGAGCTACTTTCAATAAACAGTCACAGTGGTGGTACCTCCACTGAAACTGTGCATTACAATCCAAATTCAAAAATAAATTCAGCTGCCTGTTCTTAAGAGCTGACAAAACAAGAGCTACTGACATCCTGATCTTTAGCATGGACATGGACCTGCAGTACCTAATCATCAATGACCCTAGAAACAAACACAGTTCTCTCTGTTAAATTGCTGCAGCTTCTCTCTGCCATCTCTTCCTTTCATGTTCTAGGGGGTGGAAAGCATACATAGTTATGTAAAATCATTCTGACATGTCTGAGTTCACTCTTGTCATGCCATTTGTTTTACACAGCACAAACAATCAGTCCACAAAACGGAAAAAAACTGAGATATGATTCATCACGACTGCCTCCAAAATCTGTTCTCACAACCTTCCTGCTCTACCTTATACTGATCCTTAAGTATCCCTCAAATCCAAGTTGCAGACTTTGGTTCTGCAGTCATGTGCCATTCAGAAGTGCCCAGAGTGACTCCAAGACTGGTGACAGACACGGGACTCTCTTTCATGACAATACAATGTGCAGCTTCTTCAGCTTAGTCAGAAACCCTACAGAAACAACTGCAGAAAGTAGCTGTTTCTGCTTCTACTAAACACATCAGACTTTTAAATGCCAATCTAGCATTTCAAAAAAGGGTTGCTACAGGGAGAGAGCAAAAGAAGAAATTCAGGGTTTTTTCTGGGGCTCTGGGATTCACTTCTATAATGGTCTGTCTACTGATCTCCGAGCTGCTCTGCCTCCCACTGTGTCTGATATCAGGAGTGCCAGAGTGGCTGAGAGATCAATGGAGCAGCTGAGGGAGCCAGCTGGCAGGGGAAAGGAGCAAAGGATTGTGAGGGATAAAGAAATAAAGAGGAAAAAAAAAAGATTTGTTGAATTAAACAGAAATGAGGAAGGGACAGAGGAACTCACTAGCTCTTTTAGAAGGGCTGTGTTAAGTCCTTCACAAAACCCAGGACCCTCTGGAGCATTCCAATCAGTTTAATGATGCAGATCTCCCTTCCACCCCCTGAATAAACTGAGAAGGTTTTTTGTCTCTTTATCAAAGGATAACTTTTCTAACAATGATATCATTCACAATGCATACATTTCTAGAGTTGAGACAGCACTATCTGCTGAGATGATCATGGCCATAAAACACTGCTCAAGTACAGAGCAGTCTGACATGATCCTCAGTTTGGGAAAGAATCTCAGATGTCTTAAAGAGAGGCAAAATCTGAAAGGAAGAAGAACACATCTTAAAGACTAATGCTGTGCTTGGGGAAAAGTGGATGATCTTTCTTTCAGGCACATATGAATATCTTCTCACCTGAGGCAACACCAGCAAACTTGGAGATAAATATAGACTGCAAACAATTCCTGTGATTTATCTTAATTATGTTAATCTATTAGGCAATTTGAGACAAAAGTCTTGTTAGAATTTGCAGAGGAAAATGCCAACAAGGAAGAGACTGATAAAGGAATTGGGCTTTGTTTGACAGAGAGAGGTATATGATCATAATCAGGGAATGCTAAGGAATATGGGTTGTGCAGAAGATATTGATGTGTCAGAACATAATGATGCACATTTCATATTCTGAATTCTGTATACTGAATATATGCCCATTATGTCTGTTGAGCAGTTGATACAGTTTTAGAGAGATGAACATTCACATGCCCCTATTTACATCCTGAATTACTATCATGGATTTCTAGGATGTAAAAGAAATATGAAGGAACAACAAATGGAGGCTGAATTTAAGCGAAGCAGTTGTAGATTTGGTATGAGATGTGAGGTGACAGGCATTCCTACCAATATGCATAACATGGTTGAAAAACCATGGCAGGCTGCTTCAGGCTCTCTGCTGCTGAGTAAAGTAATATGGTAAATATCCTTCATATAAAGACATATAACAAAAAGAAACACAAGCCCCTAATTGCATACAACACAAGAAGGAAATGCTCATCTACCTTGTTTCATAGAATAGTAAAAGCAAAGAAAACATCCAGAATCCTACAAATCCTACATGACTGAAACTCAATATGCTCTTTTCTTCCTTATAAAGTATAAGCAAAGCTTATTAAAATGGTCACAAAGCTGTCTACATTTAATACATTTCCAAGCTGCTTACAAATGCAGCAAATCTGACTTTCTTCTTGTTCAAGTTGCACTAATATTTATCTCAAGTGCTCTTGCATCTCAAGATGTGTTCAGTATTCTGGCAGAGTACAATCTCAGGTTGTCTCAGGATAGATGTTAGTGGAAATACACATGGATAACATGAAAGCAGAAGGATTCAGACTAGATGCAAACAGAAAGATGAAGATGAGTCACTGCCTTTGACCAGAGGTTTGCAACATTTATATAGAACCCAAAGGGTATTTCACAGACCATACTCCTAGACAACACTTCTGATTTTCAATACTTCCTCTCTAGGGGCTCATGAATGATCTGTGGGCCACAGTTTGACCTCTTTCATTGATCTGGTTCACCCCTGTGACTCATTCCTGTATAGGCTGTTGGCAGGATACCATAGAGAGGGTAAGACAAAAGGCAAGGAAATACAGTATCCACTCAATGGGCAGAGGAGAGCAAGCCTACAATGGCTCAAACAGACCCATTTGATCTCCCCTCTGAGCTTCTTCTTTGGGTAATTCAGGATGCAGCAGGCCCAGGTTAAGAACAGCAAAGGTTAATTGGAGGACAGTGTCATTCCTTCAACAGAATTCCAAGCAACAGAAATTTGAACACCATTGCCACATCTCAAGAGCATTTTAAAATACTCATAAAATACTTTCTATGGGCTGGTGTTATCTAGCCAATGTGTCTTTTGATCTCTACATGAGACTCAGAGAGACCAGCATACAAATCAAATTGCTCTTCCAACACCTTTTTGATGGCCTTTATGATACAGAATCTTGGAAGCTTTACTTCAAGGGCTCACAAGTTATTTGAAAGGATATTGCTACACATGACATCTGGATTCTTATCTCTCTTTTATCATTCAGCTAATTTACCTAATACTACAGTGAAAGAATTTCTTTGTTGAAGAAAATACCACATGAATATCATCCAGCTTTCTCCACCAGATAAGACAGACATTGAGAAGGAAATTTTCTTCTCTGTCTGCCACCAGAATACCTTTAAATAGACATCTGTGCTTCAGCTTCCCTATCTGTGATGAGTGAAGGAGTGAGTACTTGGTTCTCAGAGTGAGTTTCTATTTGACAACAGGAAATATGTAGCAGATTCAGCTCAGTTTCATTTTACATTTTTGATCTCAAAGCTCAAAAATATGCAAAGCCACATGACATTTGGAATATAGTGCATAAAAAGAAGAGTGCACAATACTCAATAGAAAATTGATGCCAAGCAATTGTTAGTAATGAAATAATATTGGTACACTACAGCTTTGTTCACTCTGAAAACAGCAGAATGGCCATCATCTTGAAAAATGGTGCTACAAGAGAAGTCAGTCTAATTTGCTAGCTCAAAGAAGAGGGTGATTTTGAAGCTCCTGCCTCCCTTGGTACCTGAGGAAAGAGATGAGAATGGGGAAAAACTGTAAAAAAATGGCTGAAATATATGAGACCTCAGAACAGCACAAACTTCATTAATGAAAAAAATCTGGATCTTCACTATTCTCTTCTGGGAGAATTAATCAGATGTTGCAGTTTCAGATTTATAGATTGCTGTGAAAATGGGTAATCTGAGGGGAAAGCCTCATAAAAACTTAACAGCAACACAGAGATAATCTGTGGGCTCACAGTGGCCATGTCAGGGCTAATTGAAATGTTTAAGAGCAGCACAGCTTCCAGGCTCCCTGTGATACATGCTGAAGACACAAATATAGACCATCTCTTTGTCTTGACTGGACATATTTTATCGCTCTGTATCATGAGACTGTCACCCCAGACTTCTAATTGCTCAAACCTTTAGACACAGGGCACCTAATAATTGCAGTACCATGGCCAGCCTAATAATAAAGATAATTTACAGTTCAAAAGCAAAGGGTAATTTGTAATATGAATGGCTTTTTGTGTCCCTAAGCTCATTTCGAGACTTGAGGATCCATGCAGCAATAGCTGCAGCCTTTTGCCCGAGTGTGTGACTTACTGCACTGGTTTCTTTTGCCATTTTGTTCCAGGGGAGCACAGAAGCCAGTGGATTTAGGGGAAATCAATGGGATGTTCTGCGCCAAACAAATTCAAAACTGTATCTTAATTCCTCTTGTACAAGGATATCTCCTGCACAAATGCAAAATATTTAAACTTTGTATGATATTCAGACCTGTTAAGTGTTACTGAAGCATACAATACCAAATGGAAGCTTAAACTCATTCCTGATTAGAAAAGTATCAAAGTCATGGTGATTGTTGCATGAATTTATGCAGAACACCTGGAGTTAGTGAGAGCTAAACCAGATCTTTCTTGGAAGGAGAGGATCAAGGATTTTTGTCTTTATCAATACCAGGAAGAGACTGAAATGTTGCCTGCAGGAACATTTCCTATTCATCCTCCCACATTTGGGTCCCTCCTACTTAGTGTCCCTCTGCTGCTCTGCCCCCTCCAGTGGGGCAGACCCACCAAGACCCTTGAGTCAGTGTCCTGCTCTTCCTGTGGAAGGATTTTCTCTTTCACAGCACCAGGCTCCTATTACACAACCACATATTTCCTTTGCCTTTTTATAGTTCTCTCAGTTTGAGAGTCAAAGCCCATGTCACAGCCTTAGACCACTCCTGGTTTTGCCTTGCCACCCACATTGCATTACCAGAACAAAGCCTCAGTTACTGTAAAGCTTTAAGCCACGACAGCTTTACAGAAAGTCACAGTGCACTCTGTGTATGAAGGATCTCTCCTCAGTGAGACCTAGGTGTGAACAGAAGGATGCACATGCTTTTCTCACGGTGGCACAGCTCTGGACCTGCAACCAAAGGCCCAGGAAGTCTGTCTCACCAAACATTTTAGACTCTCATAAATTTTCTGCCATTTGCTTGGCATGTCTGATTGCTCTGAGTGTCTCAAATATACCCATTCATCTTGCAATAGCAAATGGATCTTAAAAATATTTTTGACAATCTTACCACCAGTCCCATGTGCAATTTAAAACATGTAAAAAAGGAAGAAAAAAAGGGAGAGCATAAGAACGAAACAAAATACTAACAGGGACCTTCAAAATGTGGTCACACTGACAGGATGGCACTGGAATCTGGGTTTGTTTTAAGCCTACATTGTTTAAAAGCAGCAGGGGACCAAAATGATGATGGCATCATACTGGTTGAAGGGAAGAACCTGGATTGAACTCCCCAGCCAAATCTAATCTTGGATTTTTGTTACTGTATTCTTCATTAAGAAACTCCCACAGACATTGATGGGGACAGCATTATGAAGACATTTCTGTAAGCAATGCATGAGGATTAAAATCTACTCTATGGGCACCACACATGGAAACACTACCCACAATTTCTCTCACCAGACATCGAACATCTTGAGAGCACAAGTAAAGGAAAGCAACATTCATAAAATCAAAACCACAAATAATCAAATATTTAGTTTTCTAATCAAGTCAAGTTGTGTGTAAGCCCTTAAACAGCATTTACAAGCATTTGATTTGTTTTCTCCATTGAATATATAAGAGTGCTCATGGGCTCACAAATCAGGGCTTGTTTGATTTGTTTTAACATGCTAGCCATGTCAGGTGGTTTTTCCATATTTCTTGCTGTTCCTTTAGAAACTTGTAAACCAGGTCAATTTATTGAAATGTCAGCTTTTATAAATATTCCTATCCAGCCCAGCCTCAAAGTTAACACATGCTATAATTACAGCAAAACCATTTATGGAAAGTAACTAAAGGTGGGATAACCCTTCTTATTCACATTGAGAAATATCCTACTCCTTGAGTCAACATTTTTATTTCAGTTAATTTACTTTTGGAATTCACTCTGGAAAATGTATTAGCAGCTGCAGAACCTGTCCCAAATCTTACTGCTTTTCCAATTAAGTCTCAATCTTTAAAATGGGCATTAAATATCTCTGGGACTGAATGTTAAATATCTACGAGATTGAACATTTTCCATAACTTCTGCTTTGCCAAAATGAGGGTGGCTAGATATAAGGTCAGAGACAGAAGTAAATACAGCCATATTTTGTTAAATGAAAATAGCATCTAAATTAAAAACAAAAAAGCAACAGAAGTGGTCGCACCTCTAGAAAAAGGTCCCATCTTCTCAGGATTAGAGGCAACTTTAAATTAATCTCACCATCATTATTTGGTATTTTGCCAAAATGAAAAATAATCAATATTCTTTTATTTTGCAAGGATTGTAGACTCTTGGAAAAATAACATCTGAAAATAAAACATCAAGCCAAACATTAAGGCAGAAATCCAATCCCAGACAGCAGTCAGAAACAAGAAGCAGTAGAAGACATTAAAAAGGTAAAGTAAAATTAAGAAAAAAAGAATTAAAAGCGTATATATTAGCAAGCTTAAGCACCATTTGAGTCCTTTGTGCTCCAGCAGCAGAGCTATCTGATAGGTGCAGTTTCAGCGTGGAACAGTTTGCCCAGCATAGGAAAGTACTGAACTCTGTGGCTGTTCTGGAACAGGAGATTTGTTCTGCAGATACCCTGCTTGAGTGCAGATATGAATCACCCAGCACCTCATGGCACAGCAGAACGCTGTGCCCTGCCTGCCCCTCCTGTGCCAGCCCATGGAGCCCTCCCTGCCTCTTCCCACCCTCCCCACCTTTCCTGCAAATTCTGCTGCTTAAAAAGGCACATTGAGAGTGATCTGCTTGCACAAAGTTCCCAACTGCTTATGGACAATAAGATAGCTTGGGAATACACTAAACTTCCTTTTTATCCCAGCATTGTTATTGAGACTATCAATTCAAAATAAATATGGCAAAGTGCTGGGCAAACAGAGGGGTTTTAGTTAAATTCAGGGGCTTGGCTGAGACATGACTGAATTTAAAGGCAAATTAAGCTACTAAACTAACCACTTTTTGCTTCTTTCCAGCAGACTCCCACACATAACTGCATATAGAAACTGGTAATTGCCCCATATTTTGGCTTGTAATGGAAATCCAGACAATGCAAACCCTCGTAATGGCTGAAATTTATTCTTTCTCTTTGTTTTGCAAATATGAATTTAATTTAAATCAAACAGGTTAAATTGAAGCCTCTCAATTTGTAGCAGTCACCAAAAAATAAAAAGATAAAAAATCAAACCAAAACCATAAAACCAACCAACAAAACTCAAAAAGTATCACAACAGAAAATCAAACCAACTTAAAACAAAGGGAAAAAAGCCTTATGTGCAAAATCCATGTTTCTCAGTATGTACAAGAAAAATATTAATTTTTTAAATACAGCAGTTGAAGGTAGTGGCCCAAACATTAGCAATATTTTGTACTGTACAAAACTAAATATTTTGCAAAAATAATATTTTGCTTTTTCTCATTTGGAAAATTCTTCTCATTTGCTGGACATGGGAATAAACAGCTGCAGCAGTGAAAGGATCAGGTCTCTTAAAGGACAAATCACAGGAATCCTCTGCACTACCTTGGTAAATATATTCAGTGTAGATGGACAGACAGACTGAGATGTGTGTACAGGAAAGTATGTACCATCTGCATCTTCAGTGGAGTTTGGAAAGAGCTTTTGCTTCCTTGCTCTGAGGAAGCAAACATCAAAATGCTTTTGAAAACCTTGATGCCTCATAGTACATAATTATTTTGTTAAGAATTTAAAAATAAAATCCAAGGGATACCCCCGGTTTACTGAAGACCTAGAGCTTCTTGCTGTAATTACTAAGATATACTGTAGAAATTTTACCTATTGGCAATTCATGTCACAAATTAGTAGAAAATATTGCTTTTTAAAATCACAATCCTTTCTAAATACCAGTCAGGTGCTATAGCACCTACAGAATACACTTCTCCAACAAAAGATCGCCAAAATATATCCAGTTTCTTCTAATGAAGGAGTAGAGATCTTTGTTTCTAAAGTGCAGGTGCCCAACCTTGTGACAGCAGACACAAGATGATAAAAAGGACACCAAATATGAGCACAAAGAAATCTTGTGTGAAAGGAAAACTTGTCAAATATGGAGCCTTCACTTGTACAAGTTCAAATACTACATAAAGTAATATAGGTTACTGTGGTGTGGTGAATTGCAAAACTGAGTGCAAATTAGGAATGTTTGAGATACTCTCAATGGCTGCTTTTGCTGAGCATTGAGCTGTTGAGAAAGGTGTATTACTGCAGATCAACAATTCTATCAAAGCAATTTTACTGTCTTTTATTTTACAACCAAATTTTGAAATCCGTGAAATAATTTTTGGAATTTATTTCAATATGAGGAAACTGAAGGAATAGTTGGAAATGTACCATCAAATGATCTTGTTTGGATTAGTTTTATATCTATTCCCACATCAGTTTGTTTCTACACTTTTCTGGCTTCTCAGTTTTAAGAGGATGATTGGCAAACTTCTGAGAGAGAGGAGTGGTTCTTCGAGCCCAGGGAACAGCTGGAAAGACAGATGTCTACATTACCATTTTGTTGCTGGGGAAAAATAAAACAAGCTGGTAATACCAACTGAATAAAAATTTTTAAGTTAATTCCAGTTGTGACCATGTGATCAACATCTACTTTGTTTGGCCCTTCATCCAAGCACATCTGGTAAAAATATTTCAGTAGTGTGGGGAGAAAGGAAGCAGTTTGTGAGGAGATTATGTTTTATTTTACCACGTATAATACTTTGTTTTTCTGATGGAATTTTAAAAAAAGATTTATGGGCAGATGATAGATGGGAATAACACTGAAAATAAGAATGAGCATAAGGTAGGCACAAATAGGACTAAAATAATCACAGAAGTCAATTATACAGGACTGACTTCAAATTATTATGAGCTTTAACTTTTAGAATGTTATTGTTAAAATAAAAATAAATGTATGGAAAAATTCCTTTGAAAATCCTTATGTTACACTGAGACAAAGCAACAGGAAGCACACAAAAAAAATTTTGATATTTAATATTGTATAGAAATTGTTATGTCACCTAAACAGGGAATGCTTCTTGGAGATTGAAAAGGTAAGAGTTACTGGGTGTTACCAAACATTAATGAAAGCTGTAGGATCCACGGGCACTTTGCTATCTAAAGCTGCACAATTCATGAATGATGGAACATTCAGGTTTGCAGGCTGGCTCAGGCTGTGCAGTGACCCTGAGTGGCCCCCATGTCCTGTCCCCACGTGTCACCCTGGATCAGCGTGGGGCTCCTGTCCTGCACCCGATCTCGGAGCCAGCTCTGGCTGTGCCTGCTGCACTGCTGGCTGCATGAGTGCACTGCTGCTTAACTCTGGGCACTGACTGCAGCCCTGACCTTATGCTCATCACACAATTGCTTTGAAGTCTGACTTACTTCTGCTGGGGAACAAGGGTTTCCAGAAAGATTTTTTTTTTTAGGTGGGTGAGTACATGAAGAACACACCTACTCTTTTCATGAGCCAGAAGGCATGAAATTGAAGTGCATGAATCCAGAAAAACTTCTCTAGTTTGGTAAATACCTTCAAATAACCATCTGCCCACAGATAATCAAAGATCTGTACAATTTGTACAATTCCCTCTTTGCACGTTCTCGTTCACTCTGTTATATAAAACTCTGATAGGAGATCCTTTAAAGACCTAAATCTATGACCCAAATCTGGGCCATGACTCTTTCCTTTAGAACTGACCAATGTCAAAAAAACCATTAAGTTGGGAAGTTAGTAATCCACTATATTAGAACAAATTGTTTCAGGCTTCTTTGCCACAGTTAATTTTGACATCTGCCTATTACTGCAGAAACAATTCCCCTGCTGCTGATAGGCTGGCAGAGCTCAGCAAAGCTGAACTGTCTTTTAGGCACTACAATTTAAGGCAATTATTTGAAAATAAACAAAGTGTTCTGACAATTAAACACTACTTAGGTTACATATTTGATATTTCTGATACATCAGACCACCAGAGTTCAGGGCTTGTGAAAACTGACATTCTGTTGCTGCTGTGTGTGCAACAAGTAGCAAACAAATGGATCACCCACACCAAGCCTTAAAAGGGTTAAAATCTCTCTCCAGCCCAGCACGTGCCCAGGAATTATTGTTCACCTGTATAACAGCATTCAGTGACAGTAGGTAGTTATTGTTCATTCTTTACAGGAGCACAGAGAAACGGGATTTAAATCATTAGTGGCAGTTGTATCAGGGAACATCTTTTGAATTTTGTGTGATGGTAGTGACTCAAGCACACTTTATATTTGCTTTTATTTTCATGAAATATCAAACAGCATTATGGTGTTAAGAGCAATTTTGGTTATTAAAACAGTTCGTACTGAGAGTCACATCCCACTCCTCTGCCTGCAACTGTGTGAGCCACTGAGTTTCCCATTAGATACTGGTCAACAAGAACTGAAACACCAGTTTTCTCAGCAAAATAAAATAACTTCTAGAAAAATTATATATATGATATGATTAAATTATGGTTCTTATATAGAGAGAGCAAAGATATTTTAATTTTAAAATTAAATTTTACCTCTTTTATTAGTTTGGGCTTTTTGTGCTTTTGTTTTGGTATGGTTTTTTGTTTTGTTTTGGAGTTTTGGTTGTTTTTATTTCTTTTTTGTTTTTGAAACTCTTGTTTTCAAATGAAAATGTGACATTCATTATTTCAGACACTGAAAAAGTTTAAAAACCATTCATTTGTACTTTTGGATTTTTTTTTTCTGGCTCAGCTGTCTAAAGCTTTGCATGACATCCTGATACTGCAGTCAAGGTGAATTTTCAAATATTTAGTCCACCAAAAGCAGTTATGGTGAATAAATGCTCTGAAGTAGTCCTACCTGCAACACACAGTATATCCAGAATTTCTATGCTGAGATTTTCTACTCTTGGATTATATTTCAGAGATCAATTCCAATTTTACAAATTACTGCTCTTACTTGTCCGAGTGCTGTTTAGGAAGCAGGCTATAGGTGCCATTTAGTCAGTCTAGACACATTGTTTGTCTCAACAGGAATAGAATCTGCTATTTTAATTAATGTCTTTTAGGGCCTGAGGCTGTGCCCTAGGCAAGTCCAGGAAATACTTCATAAAATTACCACCTCCTCCAGCTAAAGGGTACAGTGGGACCAAAAAGCCACTGTAGCAAATAGAATGATCAAGATGACAATTGTGTACTTTTTATATGAATCTTATGAGCAATGGCAATAGCACTTGGCTAAGAATTTTGTGAGACAGGATTCCAGTCAGGAGTGTGACTTTACCTCACTGTATACTCGAGTACCAGGGGTAAATGACACTCTCAGAATTCAAATAAAAACTGTACTCTAAAATAATACATTTCAGACATGAGGTGTTTTTATCAAAGACAAGTGAAACAAGTAGAAGTAAAGAGGTTCATTCTAAACATGCCCCAAAGGCCAAGGAACATACGTGCAAAACTTGCATTTTCAGAAAACTGTCATTCAAACACGGACCATCGATCTATATATAATGCTATTATCTTATATGTAAAGCAGAAATTGTATTTGCAAGTACTTTTAGAGAACTATAAAGAACATCTATACTTTCCTCTAACCAGCCTTGTGGGATGTGAGGGCCCCAGAGACACCAGTGCACCCCAAACCCACATGTCCAGCACCACCACAGCACCACCTGGCACGTCTTTGCTGCACTGCTTTTGTACAGATGTTCCCATGGCTGGAATGCTTGGGCTTCCTCTCCTTTTGTTCTGCCCTCCAGAGCTTTGCCTGGCATCTCAATACTGTGTGTCAAATTTTTCTCTCGTTTTTTATTCATTCCAGATTGCACTGAGACATAGGATAGAAATGCAATTAGATTCTGTTCTTGGATTTGAACAGGAAAATTTTGGAAGGCTTTACATATTAAGATAGTCTATGAGAAAGAAATGAAGCATTTGGGTATTTTTATGCAATGGAGTTGATTATGCCAGATATATTACAAAGCCAGGTTTTAACTACCTCTCCAAAATCCTGTCTGACTCTCAGCTGTGGTACAATCCTGTTTGTAAATAATTACTTTTCATTTTAGAGAGGGGTGGTCTGCCTAAAAATAAAATAGATGCTGCTTTCAGCAAATGCCCCACACTCATTCAAAAGGAGGATGCTCTGCCTAGAGCAGAGAAAGGCAAGAATCTCTTTGCAGATACTTGCAGATATTGAAGAATGACTTTTAAAATATAGTTGGATCAACAAGTCCTAATGTCTGATGGAGCACATGCCTTTAATATAGCTATCAACAGGCAAGTGGCTTTAATGTTGCTATCAAAGCAGTCCCCACAGGGTTTGCACAGAACCCTGCTGGCACAGCACTAGCTCAGCTTCTCCTCAGCAGCATTCTTAGGGTAAACAAAGTAATAGTTTTCCCACCTATGGAAGGCAACATAAATTGATAGAAATAGATGGGTTTTAGTCTGGTTTCTTTGATTCTTCCTCTGTTACTTAATTTTAATTGCCACTGATGAAGGTGGTACCTACATCCGAGGGAATGGAATGCCAGAACTTAAGTTCTCAGTTAAGTTGAGTTTAAATACTCACATCAGTGACATGTCTGTGATAGTACAAAGCTGCTGGTGATACTCTTACAGCACTTCTATATTCAGCACAGCATCTTTGCTTCACACAAGCAATATCAATCATTAAAAGCCAATTTCCAGTCTGCATCTGGTATGCCTTGTGTTTATTACATGGAGGAGTGGTGGAACTTGCATTTTCAAGCATGGAGAGGGCCAGAGGGAATCTGAGGCCTTGGTTCTTCTGAGCAGCAGCCAGCAGGAACTGCTCTTTCCTATACTGAAGAATTAGACTGCTTTAAACATGCACTGACCAACAGGGATCTTGGCTGGAATTTTAATTTCAAATTTAAATTCAAAAATTACCAATCAAGCAGTAACAACCTGTATGCTTACAGCTGAATTATGGTAACAATAGGACAGGTAAAGTTCTAGTCATGCCACCCTCTGAATCAACACTGCTTTGCTGAAAACAGGGTAAGAAGTAGATGCAAGAAAACAGAACTGTTACCACTAACAGGAAATTGCATAAACATCACAATCAGGATCTTTCTGAGCAGACAGCAGAGATACAGCTGTGGGATGTGGCTGCAGCTTATCAAGACAGTGGCAAAAAATCAGAATCATTATGCATCTCTCAATCACTTTTCCCCTTTTCCCTCTGTCATTGAGTAGCATATAACTGTTAGGATATTGCTTTACAGTCAAGGAATTTAAACTCAGGAAACACTCCCAAAGTCAGCTCATTTCAATATCTCCAGCAATGCTGCTGCAACTAGATCATTGCTAACATGTGTGGGAAAAGGGCACAATCACCCTGCTAGCTAATGCCTCCAGAACCAATTGTGGAAGTAACACTTGCAATCCACTCATCCACGCGTATCTGTGCAGAGAGTTACAGAATAGTCTTCCTTGTAAAACTTTGCCATGAAAAATAAATCTTTCTAGACACTAATACACCAACTTCTGTGCCAGCTCATTGCTATTAATATTTAGGGAGTCCATCAGGACACCACAGAAACTGAATGTACAGATGGAAATGACATAAAGAGGAGTATATTCCTGACTTTAAGATTTCCACTAGTTAATATACTTGAAAAATTCGCAAAACAAAGAATTATTTTCCATGAAAAACACACATGACTGAGCAACCACCTGAGTAAGCTGTTAAAAAAAAATAACAACCTGATAGAAGAACATGTTTATGGAAATCACACAATGATGTATAAGAGTTTATCAGCTCTAAAGAGGATTCTTCTCTGGATAGTTCATGACCAGACTTCCATTTTTGTGCCTGGACTCCTCTGTAAATTCACTACTGTCTCAACATTTAAGCACCTCCTAGAAGTTACACTGGTCCTTAGTACAGAAAAGTCCTTCCCTTCCCCACATTTTCATACCATGCTAAATAATCAGGAGGGACCCAGGCATGTCCTGTGGCAGATGTGAACCTCTGCAACACACAACCTTCCATGGAAGTGACCTCAGACCAGATCCTTGCATAAACAAAGGTAACCCCACAAATTTGCCATCTTGTGGAGTGAGTAAATCTGGGACTTACTCCAGCCATGTTCTTTGTCTTTTCTGACCACACTTCTCAAATCAGCTCTGCTGAGAACAAATGTCCAGGGTGCTGAGGGGGTGGTGCCAGTGACAGGTGAGGAGCAATGCAAATTCCTCCTCAACATGAGGAAGAACTTCCTGACCCTGAGGGTGGCAGTGCCCTGGAACAGCTGCCCAGGGAGGGCAGGGAGCCTCCCTCTCTGGAGACATCCCAAACCCACCTGGACATGTTCTGAACCTGCTCCAGGTGACCCTGCCATGGCAGGGCTTGGACTGGGTGGTCTCCAGAGGTGATCCAGCCTTAGTGATTCTGGGATTCTGGGATTTGCTAAGTAGCAGAATGGCAGAAAAACTGATCAGGCCCCAGAAAAAAATTAATCAAAGAAAAGTTTAGGTAAAGGAAAGAAATAATTGTGGGGTTTTCTCCATAAGGAAAACAAAATTAATGACCAATGTGGTCTTAAAATCATGTAACTGTTTAGGTTGAAAGGGATCTTTAAAGCTCATCCAATCCAACCTCTCTGCAATGAACAGTTACATCTTCAGCAAGATCAGGTTACTTTAAGTCCCATTAACCTCACCTTGAATGTTTCCTGGGACGGGGCATCTCAGGGCAACCTGTGCCAGTGTTTTATCACCTTCATTATAAAAATATTCCTTTATATCCAATTTAAATTAATCTTCCTTCAGTTTAAGACCATTACCCCTTTCCCTATCACAATAGGACCTGCTAAAAAGTTTGCCTCCATCTTTCTTACACACCCCCTTCAATTCTTGAAAGGCCACAGCACTTTTTTTAAAGCTGCATTATGAAAGCTGGCTGTGGTACACACCTTACCTCATTTCTTGGTCTGAGCAGAAGAGCACAAAGTTGCTGTACTGTGTCTGACACTGTCCAGTTACCCCATCAGACTCCACACTCCAGAGAGATCACAAAGCAGTTCATCATCCCTTGTAAGAGAAGGCCCATATAAGCACAGGAAAAAACACATGGAAACAATAAAGTAGAAAATATTAAAATATAAAAAATTTAAAACCTTAAAAGAAAAAATAAACCAAAACATTGAGCACAAAATGACTTTACTAACAGTACTGAGCTTTGAATCACACCAAACACTGGCATTGTGCCTCACTGAGAAGGCAGTTTGCCAGGTATTGCCATGGCCAGCTAATAACCGTTCACACACAATGGGCAACAGAGATTAAACCCAAATATTTGAAGTTTTGCTTTAAAAATATTTTTACCATATTTAAGAAATAAAGCAGTATTTTATTCTTTCATATTGGAAGTATTAAGCCAATTTCTTCAACACTAAAGCACTTTTTATTTCCACAAGCCACTACTATATGTGTTTTCCCTCCTGGGTGTCCTGCTATAGTGTGTGTGCACCCTTGTGCAAGGCTGCAAAGTCCTGGGAATTCCTTTAAGTCACTCAAGTCCTATGCCAGGTGTTTGCAAGGATTAACGTTTCAAGGACTTAAACAGATTGTGGATTTCTATAATTTGCTTTGAAATCCTATTCTTAGACTGGATGATAACTGATATTACTGGACAAAGTTAAAGAAAACCCTCTCACATTTTCATTTTTTACTATTTCAGGGCTGTTGTTTCCTGTTTCATGCTGGAGCCATGGGGTAAAGAAATGTGAGGGATTTTATGATGCAGAAAGACTTATTTTCTAAAGGAAAACACAGGCAGAGGTTGTGTTTTCCTGACATCACTGTGAATGATTTTGATGATTTGCTCTTTGCTATCAGTAACTGATATGGCCATGGAAAATGTGATACAAGACAGAGATTTGGAAAATTTTGTTTTAATGCCGTGCCTGAAAAGTCTTCTGTCTAACAGTACACGTTCCCTCTGGATTAAGTAACCTTTGCAAGTTTTCCACAAACTGATTCTGCCGAATAGAAATTGATTAATGAGCTCAGACACTGAAATTGTCACTAGAAAATAGCCATTGAGATTCCAGTCAGCAATCTCCAGCCCCAGGGTCAAGGAAGACCATGGACCGACTTCTCTGAAAAGAGAGCAGCCTTCATTTGTCTTTTCTCTAACTTCATTTTAACTGTGCCTGGTGGCACTGGGCGCAGCCAGGAGTCTGCCACCACTTTTTTGATAAACCCATGTACTGAGGGCTTCTTCTCTGAGCTGTAAACATTCCCTCAAGGCTATAACCTCATGGGGCTGAACCTCCATACCTCGAAGCTTGTGACATTATTTATAATGTGCAAAATTAGAGAAAAGTTGGAATCAAACACAGTGTCATTCCAGGCATTAGAGGCATCATCCATGATGTTCCTTCTAAAGTTTCCTGATGCTGTTGTTGCCAGTTTCTTCTGAAAATACACACAGTAGTAGCATCCAGCCTACTTGAGAGGGTTCACTTCTCTTTCACTTCATTTTGCTTCATGCCACGACAGCTAACACAACGAGCCATGTTTAATAATAAACCTACATAAATACATAAATTAAAGACTCCAAAGAGTTTCTCTGGACAGTGTTCAACACTCCTCCCAGTCCCCAGACCTCAGAAGTTTTCATTTGCTGGCCTGAGAGACTGAGTTTTCAGTACAAGCTGCAGATACTGGAAATTATGTAAAAGTTGTATCACAGAGAATCATATTTTATGATATAAACTGGATTTCTAGAAAGACAAAAATTTGTGAATTATAAATGAAACAGTTCATGTTTTGTCAACCAACTTTAAATTCTATTTTCCTGGTATCTATTCCATCAGTAAGGAGAGATGTTTTATGTGTGGCATTAGAAAAGTTGGTTTTTTTCTTCTGTGAGATCTTAATACATTGATTCAGAATAAATTCTTTTTCTGTCCTTTAAAAATAATGTATTTTAAAGTTAGAAGGTTTCCAGCACTCATATTTCTCTAATGTAAATTGCAGCAAGAGATGAAACTCACCAGGTTTCTCTTTCCCACCTGCAGGATGGACGTCAGAAATTTCTTAGGAATACTGTGATGAAAAATTCTGCCTTGTGTATAGATTTTGGTGCAGAATTTCTGTGCACCTGACTGGTGACATCAGTGGCCATTCTGAAAACCCTGTGCCTATGGGGAATACAGTGTCTGAGCTACTAACTTCTATATTTCTATACAAATCCCTATATTTATAAATCTGTCCTGCATTTTATAAGACATTGCACTGCACTGAAAATCAAGCTTTTAAATCAACCTTTAAAAAATAGCAATAAGTTACACCAAAAAGATCATGTGAAATTAATTGTATTCAGCACATGCTAGCAAAGATTTTTGTTTTATCCTAGCCAGCCAATAAAATAAAAGCAGCTAATTAACGAAAATTAATTTTTACAGACAAAGCACTTCAGACACTAAATTGCAAAGTATTAACAAAGTATATGCACAAATTTAGAATTTGTTCCAATCATACCCCACTTTTTATTTCTCTGATGCCCTTATTGCAACGATAATTGAGCTATAATGAATTGTAAGAGTATCTTGTACCTGAGGGAAGCAGGACTGACAGACACACAGGTTTTGCTGCCTAGAAATAGAGTATTTCTAGTTATAATGATAGCCAGACAAAAAGCATACAGGCCTGAGTGGCTGCTTTGGCGTTATTTTCATCAGATGTCATAAGGTCCCTGGGTACTTGTACAATCAGTAACACTTCACAGAACCCTCACTTCTAACAAATAATTAGCTAAAATTGAACCAGAGATTTCTTACATGCATGTCATAGGTTTGATATGAATAATGAGGGAAAAGGTTAACAGCAGGTCATAGATAGTTCCCTATCTTCCAGCTTATTTATTCAGTGAAATGAGAAATTGATCACATTATTTTGTATAGAAGAACCTGATTCATTACAATCAGCTCTGAATTGGCAGTTTTTGCTTTAGGCAATTTCAGAACATTACTTATGCTTAAAGAGTTACTGGTAAGGTCATCTTACAACTTGTAGTCACCTCTCTGACCCCTTCCTGACCAGAGCTGCAAAAGCTTAAGCATATGTGAAAATTGAAAAAGGCATGCAAATGAACAGAAAATTAATGGTTAAAGAAGAGAAGCTGAACAAACAAACCCATCCAGCCAAAGTCGGGAAACCATATTCAGGTGTACTAGAAAACATCAGGAACACATAATTTCTTGCATATCAAAAGTACAGAGTCTTCCCTAATTTGGTTATTGGAGGGAGGATTAATCTGATAATCAGTGTTATTAACCAGTGTGATTACCAGCTGTATTAACCAGTGGCTGGCAAGAAAAAGGAAAGGCAAAGGAGATGGCTACAGGTAAGGATCTGAAGGTGGCACTACGGGGGCTGCAGGGACAGAAAAGACTGGTTACCTCTTACACCTAAGAGTAGCACTGGCCACTACTCCATCTTCTATTGACCCAAACTCCCTTGGCACCATGAACCAAGTTTTTTTTATTCTAAAGAAGGTTTATAACAACTTTCCAGAACTGCTCACACCACATGAAAAGCTCTTCTAAGTGCTCCCTGTCTCCAAGAATGCTTTTACCACTTCCCACACCAGAACCACTCTAACCAGGTTGTCTTTTCCAGACAGAATAAGGAACTGCAATCCCTGCAGGGCCACAATCAATTCCTTCCCAATTACAGAGACACATGGGGTAAAGGTAGTGAAAACTGCCCTGTTTCAGAGCCAGTGTCATTCAGACTTTGCAGAGAGCTGCTGCTGGGCTCTGGGTTAGGTGGCAGATTCTCATTGAAAGTACAAGCTTAAATAACAATAGTTATTGTATTTAATTATTTTTTAAAAACTTAGCCCTTGAATCAGGTTATGCACCTCACTGTGTGTTACAAGGAAAATAGAGGGGAAACTGTAATAAGTATTTGAGAAAGAGGGTGGAAAAGGAGCCAGACAGAACTTCAGCTGATTTATGACTAAGGGTGTAAAGTGGTACAGAATTAACTGCTTAGCATATGCCATTCATTAAAACAGCCATCAAAGAGCAACAAGTACAAAACAAAGAAATACTGCATGTATGTTATAGTTGGAATAACTTCTTAATTATGCCTGTTAGCTCCACTATCGCCACTTCAAAGCGTAAGAAACTGGTGGTTTAAAAATCATCCTGGTGGGTAACTGAGCTAGGATATGTTCAAGGATATACAAAATATAATCTACAGATGATTCTTTTTAAGTACCTAAGTTCCATATGCTTGGGGAGTTAATGCTAAAATCTACAAAGGAACTTCAGCATCTAAAAGGAGATTGAGAGGACTTCTTCGGGCTTCTACAGCCAGTAAAGGAATTCTTCAAACTCCTCCCTGACCCCACAGTTGCTAGAAGTCTATAATTGGTTACAAGTCCCTTAATAATGTTTACTGAGTGCTTAATGGTCTGTTTTACACTTGATGAAACTGCCTTCTCACCAGCAGAAGGAGGTACCTTGAGGTTATTGAGCAGCTAAAAATGACATGATCAACAAGAAGGAAGTTGTCTTATGTTCCCTAAGAACCAAGGCTTCCAAAGCACAGCAGCCTGGCAGGGGTTATCAGAACCTGTCCAATGCACATCTGCAGGAGAAAGGTGATCAAAGAGGAACACATCTCAATCTTTATACAATAGGTTAATGACCTCATGCTCAAAGCCTTCCTTAATCTGAGAGAATCCAAAGAAGTTTCTTGTCTTCCAGTTTTTTAGTCATGAAAAAGCTATTGGAAATACAGTTGTGGAGATGCCGTTTCCTTCTAAAACTGCCCTAAAAGTGGCAGTTAAGAGTGATTTAAAATACGTAAAATATGTGCACCTGTAACAATCATGTAAATCAATACTGGTAGTGGGACAGATGAATGGTGTTTTATGCCCACTAGAAACTGGCTGATACCTGCAGCTTTCTTATCTTTAGGATAATTAATTTACTTAGATTTGTTCAACATTCATAAGGAAAGAGGTTGAAAAGAAAATAGGAAATATCGATTTTAACAAAAAAAAGCAGCTCAGAAATGTATGGAAGTCTGTGCATCTCACAGTAGTAAACACTACTTCAAATATTTTTATGGATATATTTTATCCAACTTCCTTGGTACATGATTGGCCTTTCTGGCCAATTTACATGAGCTATGTAATTAAAAGGTTAATAGAAGCAACACTAAGTATCAGCTACATATTTTATGTATTCCATTGCAACATATCTAATGCTTTCCCCTTTTCTCACACGTATTTGATTTTGTAGCAAGTAGCAAAGGAAGAACTTTCTGTCCTTAGAATCAGGCCTTTCAATATTGTTTTCATAAATTCTAGCCATTTTCCCAGGAAAGTCACTATAAACATAGGTGTTTATACATTCCATTAAAGATATGCCTTTTGATGGACATCTCTCACAGCCAGTGTGGTTGGGAAGGTGGTGACCTGATTATCCAATCCCTGGTCGCTGTCAAAAACCTATAAATACTGAAAGAATAAATAAACTTTTCTTCCTCTTTCACCACACCTCGAGCTGCGTCCGTGTGGATCATTTCATGTACGACAGTGACAACTTCCCATGTCCTTTCAGTCTCTAAAATTGTCACCCTTCTGCAATCTCCCTTAAGACAAAGTTTCTTCCCTTCCTTTAGGCCTTGCTTTATTTCCAGGCTGCTGCTTGTGTTCCTTTACGCACCACCCACATAGATTTAAACCTTCTTTTGTAGGAGTGTGCAGCAGCTTTGGATCCAGTCAAAGCTTTTCTTGCAACAGACTGTCCATCTCTGCACAGGCAGCTGGGGAAGTCCAGCTGCCACAGGCCCACGAGAGCAAAGCAGGTCTCTTCTAACCTCACCCCTTTTCCAGATCTCTGGCTGTGTCAGCACGCTGGATTTACTGTTTATATCTGCTAGGACATACAGTATTTGGAACAACCAGGCACTTTGCAGCAATTCTAAAAGCCAGCCACTTTTTTTTTATTCTGGCTAGCACAAAACATATGTCTGTCTAAACAAAATAATGCATATATGCACAGTCCCTCCCCAGCCTCAGAATCCCATCGGTGCTTTTACTTCTGTGCCACCAACCAGCTGTACTGGAAGATTAGAGAGGGAAGACATCTCTGCTGGGAAAACTCACTGCAGACTGTAAGGTCTTGCAGTTCTGCTCCTATTAGACTCAAGAATTTAAAGGTCTTCACAAACCATTAAGGCCTGAGCTCTATTTTTTTTTCCTGTTGAAAATTTTCTGGTTGGACGAGCCAAGCTTCCTATAGTGAAGCCAAAGAAAAAATTGTTCTGAGATGTTCCCACAAGAGCTACCAAAATTCAGAAATGGTAGTTCTTGTTCAGAATAGGAACAGCCCTGAAAAATAAAGAGTACATTACATATTCAGATAGCATAAGTTAACATCTAAAGAGACAACATACAGACCATGAATTATCCTTGTGAAAATGAAAAGCAATTTTCCCCTTTGGAACTATTATCTATAGCCAGTAGTTATAGATCCGGTGCCCAAAAGTGAATAAAAAAATTAGTTATAGCAAAATATGAATGCCAAAAACTCAACAGTTAAAGTACCATTTATTTGAATAAAGACAGAACTAGAATCGTCTTGCGTTTTCATCCAAGTATGTGTTTGCAAAAGCTGCAAAATTTTGTGGAGTCAAGAGTTCTACATTGCATTTATGGTTTCCAGGGTGGATTCATCCTGAGAAACAAACTTATGAAAAAGTGAGTACCCTACCTATTTAAATCTAAAATTAAGCAGCCCTACATAAACCTAGTTTGTTGAAGTATTTGAAAGGATTTCTGCTCAAACTCAAGGTGATGACACCTTTCAAGCTTTGAAGGCAGCACAAAGCAAAATTGTGATTTTTTCAGGCTAGCTGTAGACAGACCTATCCCATGATAAATTGTACTTCCAGCTACAAACCTCAGAGGCCTAAAAAAATAGCTAACATCCTATTTCTACAACAACAGTATTATAGTCTTTCTTCAAACTTTCCTAAATCCCTGTAATAAATGGAAGATATTTCATTTTAGACACTTGCAGATTCCATAATGAGTTAAGCCTCTTTACAGTTTATTTTAATAAAGCACAGCTTTCTAAATATACAGAGGCTATAAAACTTGCAGGTTGGAGCAATAATATGTTTAGTAGCCTTGCTTTATAAAGTGGAAATGTTTGCATGTCTCAAATTACGAGCAATTTAAAGTAGGAAGTAAGCAAACTAGCTCTTGTGTTATGAAGCTTGACATTGTTAAGCCTTAAGAGAACACATACTTCAAAGTCACACAGACTGAAATATGCTCTGTAAGCTTGGCAAGAGGACCAGTGCCATAATGATCTACTGCACAAGAATCACTACAAATTTCCATTTCTGTGTGAAGTCGCTTTGTTGTAAACTTTAAAACTTTACTGCTGCTCCTATTTTTAAAATTTATCCATTATTAATTTTCTTATAAAAAGACCAAGGCATATGAAAAACATAAGATCTTCCTTTGAATATCAACTAAGAAAGGTATTAACTGCAAACTATAAATAGTAAAAATATCTACCAGTGTTCAAATGAACAGAGTCAGAAATATCAATTGATAACAAATATCTCAAAGGTAAATTACTATTCTTTTCCCCTGCACTAATATAATTGTGGAGACTCTTCTTTCCTCTCCATGAATCTGGTATTAATTTTGCCTTGACACCTGTGTCTTTTCTGCTCATAAGCAGCAGAATTAAAGTCAATTATACTACTTACAAAGTTGATAATTCCTAGTTCTTCTCTAAGTTAAAAATTAATATTAAATTATTGTTTATATGAAATAAAACAAAATATTAATAAACAACTAGAAACATAACAGAAATTTAAAAATCTCAACCTAAGCGGTCTCTGATGATCTGTCAAACCAGCCTGGAATATCATGATTTTTTACATCTATACTTACTTTATTTCAGAAGGGAACTGATTTGAAGTGCACACACCTGGACCTGAAAAGAGTTATTCTCAAAGAAGGCTACAGCATAACAAATACACATATGCACAACTCACAACTAGAGTGCTCCATGCATAAATATTTAGAAAAAGAAACATCATTAATCAGCTCATTTAATAATACACTGCAAATAAGATGCCTAGAGGGAAATCAACAGTGTAAAACTGTATCCAAAGTTTTACAGGTAATTCTAACTAAGGATCATTGCTTTGTGTCCATTATAATGCACAAATAATTCTCATCTTTATAATGGTTCTAAAAATCTTCACTTTAAAAATTGTCTCCCAATATTGTGATGCAATATATGCAAAACCATGAACCTCACTGCAAATTCACCCAATTTTTTTAATTTCAGTCTGCTCAGTTTTGTATGTGAGTTGCATTTAATGAACGTTCTTATTTTTCCTTTGTTCCTTCAGTACTCATTTAGATGGAAGTCACTGGCTGACGTTAGACATTTTTATCACACACCAAGCTGAATCTTATACATAAAATGTTGTTGGGGCCTTATAAAAATAAAGATTCTTGACGAATTGTCACCATAGAATTGAGTTACTATTTCTATCCATTCCATTGGCACTAAAATACAGTTTTTTTAAAAAAAAAGAACAAAGGCAGAAGGAGGTGTTCATGAACAGCTCCTCCTCATATATTTTGGAAAAGGGTATCTTTTCCAAAACCCTTTTATTTTGATATATATACAGGGTAGGTCTGTGAACACAGAGGTGCTCCTTTTGGAAATATTTAGTCAGCAGAGAGAGATGGCAGATCTTCCATGGTGTATATCTATTTCTGAGAGTTCATTAAACATCATACAGGAGATCATTAGGAATAGACAAGGATGACACAATAAACCAACTGAATGAGATATTCCAAACTAACTAAATCCTTGGTGCTTTTGAAAATCCCTGTCCGTGTGCTTGAACACAACAAATGCCTGAGCATTTTAACAGCCTTTGCATCTAATCAGCATTGATTCTGTAATTCAACCTTGGAAGACTGCTAGCACAATATTACTGTCAGGAAGAGATATTAATGTTTATTAAATATAGTTGAAGTTTTTAGTTCATCTTCTGACAAATGCAGGCCCTTTGGTGAAGGACTAAAGCTGCTGGGTGCAGGAAGTCACAGAGATGCCCTTCCCTGCTTCAGAGGAGTTTGCTGAGCAGCTGAGGGAACGTGGACCAGAGGCTGCTACAGCTGCTAAGGGACTACCAAATTTCTGTATTACACCATGGTTGATAATGTAGGTTTCCTCACTGACATATAGGAGCTGATATCAGCTCTCACAAATGCAGTTTTATTAGCTGAGTATAGAACATGAAGGAACAAAAACTTGCAAAGTGAGTTCAAATAAGCTGGTGTGGAAGCAGATACGTAGCACAGGCCTTTGAGTTTCCACACCTTTGCTTATATGCCAGGAAACTGAACCTTCCCTTTCAAACAATTAGAAAGTGATAGTAGCAGCAAATCAGTCTTTGTTCAACCAAAGCTACAGAACTCTTTGTGCAAAATTCGATCTCTCCGGACGCTATCTCCCCAAGCATACGTGATGTATGCAGTTTGCCTTTTTTCTAAAAAACAAGAAACATTAGTCAGTTCAGCAGAAAAAGGGCCTGTGGATTTCTGTGGGCTCATATCATCACAAAAGGAATTGACTAGTTTGAACCAGACCATATGCAGGTGATGATAGGGCTGTCCTGCTGACTCTGATATAATAAGCAGCTTCAATTGGCTATAAAATAAAAACTGCATCTTTATAGGTCTGGGTTTTAATTTGTTTGTTTTGGGGTTTTTTTGTTTGTTTGTTGTTTTTTTTTGTTTTGTTTTGTTTGCTTTTTTGGTTTTTGTGTTTTGAGTTTTCTTTTTTGTAAGTCATGTGCATTGAGCATCAGAATGCTTTGTCAGATAATGCTTTCAGTTGATGCTTTTGGAGACTTGAATGCATGTAGCTCCTGACAATGATTATATGCACGTGTTCCATATAATTGCAAAAGCACACCCATTATGAAAGATTAGTACAGTTGTGCTTATGATGTATTTAGGTCGTCTGTTACTGAATATTTCTACTGTCAGTACAACAAAAGTGTGATGATCACAGTTAAAGCTTAACAAAGGAAATGCTGTCAGGCAATTAGTAAGCTGAAGTCAGCAGTACTAAAGTGAAATATATCATGTTTGGAATAGCACAGTGGTTTGCTTGTGATAAATGTTGAAACAGGTCCTCATACACAGAACATATCCTAGCCTTGGAAAAGAGTTTAGCATCTGAAAAAAAAAAACAAACAAAAATCCCCAGCCCCACAAAACAAAAAATCCCAGAACTTTAACTTCTTATTGCATTTCTTAGTTTTCAAAATAGTCTCAGCCAGTGGCATCTAGAAAGGTATTTACTTATAATAGGACTTTTGCCGTTTATGAAAAGCTAACAGCACACCTCCGGAGAAGACTGCAGAACAAACACATATATCCACTTAAGAGAGAGTCCATCAAATGAATAATCTCATAAACTGCAGAAATTGTGAAAAAATCAAGTGAATTTTATTCTTGAAACACAATTATGCAAAAAAAAAAAAGAAATTATTTGGCAAAACCTGATAATACTAGGCTCTTGATTCCATTAGAGGAAATAAGAAGGTAGAAATAGAGTAAATTCAAAGTCTTCAAAGTCTCTAAGCCTTGCCCATTGAAAAATAAATTAAGAAAGAGATAACATATATTTTAGAAAGGAATAACAGCTAAATTCAAGTACAGCCTGATCAAGCATGATTTCATCACAATTTAGTCAATATTTGTTGGCTTACATAAGCTCTATTTGTTCTTAAAGGTTTTACTGGCCCCACTTTTTGTCAGACTTCAGTCTTACTTAGCCTAGTTGTCATACCCATGACAATAAATGGTACTATATCATGTTATAAGAAGAGAGGCCAGATCGTTCCTGACAAAAAGTGATGTGTTTTTAAAACCACTGGAATACAGTTCAGTGAGAGAATGTGTAAAATGAGATAAGCCAAAGCAAAAATACTGCAGGCCTGGAACAGAGAGAGAGGGGGAAAAAAAATCCTTATTGTACTCTAGAGCTCAATTATCAAAAATATTCTCAATATCAAAACCAATATATTGTGAAAAATTCCTGAGCAATATACAAAACAAAGTTAATACTAAGTTAATTCTGAGCCTGTTAACCCTTGGGTGGTGGAATACTAATGCACAATACAAAAATGAAAGAAATTCAGCAAAGAAAAGTGTTTGTCAGGATTGCTAAAATCAGCAATACCAAATCCTTGTCAAGTTAACAACTCTGGAAAGTACAAGTGTTTTCATTTACAGTGCAGACCAAAAACAGTAGTAAAAAATGTTTGTCAAATCCAACGTTCTGTCAATAATATTTGTCATTACAAATCTTAGACTACTGGAAAGGATGAAAATTGGGAAGAGTGAGCAAAGGAAGTGATAAATTCTGAAGACAAACTGTGTGAGAGAGCCTCCTTCTCTCTGCCTCTATGGGTCAGATCCTTGCCCAGGCTCACTGTGACCAAGAAGCAATAAGGAAGCCACACCCTATAAACCCTAAATCACACAACCACTCTATAAAAAAGCTGGCAAATGTTCTCTGATAGTCTTTGGTGTTGTTTTGTGAAGTTGCTGCCTGTTATGGGATCCAGAAGTTCAAACCTCCCTGGCACTTGGCATATGCTGCAGAGGGCTCAAGAGTGACAAACCCACACACAATTGTATATCTGGCCCAAAGATCTTTAAGGCTGTGTTTTCAGGCAGGCAGATGCTTTGGGGAAGTCCACCATTGTTATCCCATAGAAAGGGAAGGAGCTGTCCTCTGGCAGCTCTCTTGCAAAAAGTTCTACATCCCCACTGATCATCACCTCTTTCTCAGAGACTCTGTCTGTGGCACACTCATTTAACGTCATATCAGTGACCTTCCACACTCATGACTTTCAGGATCACCCAGACAGGTGGAACCAAACTGCCCAGACAGTCATGGCTCCATTCACATCTAGAGAAAATCATCTTAGAATCTTTTTAACGGCAGATGAAGTAGAATGAGACAATGTCTGTGAGCACTTGACACTGATTTATGATTCACCATTTATTTTTAAGGACATGCATGCCCTTCACTATGGTGGTTAACAATGTTTCAAAAAAATTCTGAAAATATTTTTTTTCTGAAGGAATAACCATTCAATTTTCTGTGAAGTTCTGCTTTTTGCTTCATTAATTCTAGAATTCCACTTAGTTCTAATGGAAAAATTCTTCTCCCAAAGGAAAGGACACTTCTCAGGCAGCTGGATAGACCTCTGCTGCCTTTGCTTGCAGCCTTGAACTGACTTTATCTTCCACTACAAGTGCCAAGACAACAGAACACTGTGTTCCACCTGTACAGCACATATGGCACCCTTGGACAGCAAAAACTTAGTTCTTAAAACTTCAAAATAAGAGAAAACACCTCCTTAAGCTGTCAATAACCTGTCAGCTATCAGAGGAGAGGTAACCAGGGTATCTGTGAAAAGCTATCCAATGCTCAAGCTATTCCACAAAGCAGAAACTGTGTAACATCACTGTCTGAGGGCAGAACTTGAAAGATATTTATGAAGTTCCAGATGCACAGACTTCACTTCCCTTCACTTTTTGCATATATTTAAAAACTCCTCAGCCTGTGATCCAGGTTACACCTTATTAATCGTTTTCTCCCCACTTCTGAGTGAAACTCTCTCTTACATTCTGCCCTCTGCCAGACACAGCTGCATAAGCTCTCTCCCCTTTTATCTTCTTGCACACAACAAGGACCTTATGCTTCAGTTTGATATCTATTAATTGCTTTTAATGATATTTGGCAGTGGAAAAAAAATATCCACCAACTTCCATACATCTAATAATTGTAAGTTTTGTGCAAAGCACATCTCAGTAATTCTGCAGGAATGAGAGCTTTGATAAGATTGAGAGTATAGGCAGTCACCTGAACAGCTCCTGCTTCAATTCATTCTACTTATTTTCCTTATGGGATGTCTGCTTCATTTTTTTATTGTGTGCCATGAGATATGAGGAGGGACCAGACTTTCTTTGACAATCTGAATTGTTTTCTCAGGACATCAACCAACACTGACAATATGCAATTTCTCAGGATGAATTATCTTGATAGGCAGAACTCTAATGACATCAGGAAACCAGCAGCCCCAGCATTAGTAATGATAACATTTTCCTCTCACTCAGAATTGTATGGTGGCCTGAAGAACTTCCATTCACTGGTAAGAAAGACACTGGATGCACATAGGTTCAACCCAGGTAGGCTACAGGTTTCCTGCTGGTTTTTTAGGTGTTTTTTCAGTTTTTCTTCAGTTTTATGAACTTTCATTTTGGATGTGTTGAATTACCAGAAAAGGACAACTGCACTTTCACCAAAACAGCATAATGGGTGAAATCAGAATGATGGAAAACTACATGTGGTGTCAGGACAAGAATGCTAATACAACTTCTGGAGTTGAACCCTACAGAACCAGGCTCAGTACAGACGCTGTACAGGAGCAGTCAGGATCTGGCAGGAGGTGCAGACATCTGTGGGACCCCTGTTCAGCAAAGATTGCAAATCCACTGTCACCAGCTCCACAGTTTGCAGCCTCAGATGTGTCCCTTTCTTCACTCTCTCTTTTTCCTTTACAGGAATGACCCAATCCCCTTTCTCAGGGACAGGAAATCTCAAATTTGTTTTTGCTAGTTTGAGCAGCTTCTTCTTGATGTCCCAGGGACTACAGAGAAGGCAGTTACATCTTTGCTCTTTATCCGAGCTATGTGTGCCTTTGGAATCAATGTCAGCAGCAGGAGTAGAAGGAGAGGTTTAGGACTTAATTTCACTATCATATACAAATATACAGGTCCATCCAACAACCTCAGAGGGATTTTTGACTTTCTGCCCTGATCGTACCCTGCATACCATGGCAGGAGAAAGTGAAGTATTTAACATCCACAGCCAACAGAAAACCTAACCCCTGAGTTTCCACTTCATTTCTGCTACTGCTCTTATTATTATTGTCATCTCATTTAGCCAGTAAGCTATTCCCTTACCAAGTTTATGATGATGTAATCACATTGTCTTCAACTGAGTTATTGATTTATACTAGCATGAGAAGAGTCTGGCCTCTTGGTAGATATAATAAATATCTACAAAATGAGAATAAAGACCAATTAGTGCTTGCACAGAAGCTGTTTGCACTAAAATTAATTCTGTCTGCAGTAATTCTAGACAGCAGACAGAAATGTCAGTAGAAAACAGGGTATTTTATTTTGTTTTTCTCTTCCTACTTACTTTATTTAAAGGATATATGTTTTTTTCAATCAATGCTATTTGTTAAAGTTGTCATTAAAAGTAAATGGATTAAGCCCAATTCTGCCAGACAACGTGTGCCACTCAAGAGCCCTACAGTATGAAAACATCTTTCCTGAGTCTACAGATTTCTGCACAGCAAGGGTTCTTCCATGGTTTCTCAGCATTGTACACATCATCTCACATCACAGACTGAGCTGTTACAAAGAGACACTGGTACCTTCCACACAAAGGTCACGGGCCACTGTTATTGACAAATGCCTTTAATCCTTGGGATGCTTCAAAAGGTGAAGATTAGCAGCAATCCTCAGAACTCGCACCCAGGAGATAGCTATTTGTCAAAAAGTTGATTTTATTGATGCTTACAAAAGAAGGAGAGTATGTAATTCATCTAATAAAAGTCAGGTCTTGTTTGCCTAGACTCCAGAGTTTTGACAGTTCCCTCACTGATGTGTTTGATGTTGAGTTTCATATAATAAATGCAAATTTTTTCATCAGCTATGCATCTTCTTAGGAGCAACTGGTATTATTGTGTGGATTTTCTTCCTTGGTTTTCTCCAGAGTTTTTCCCCTTAAAGTCTTTGTTTCCTTTAGAATTCATTATAAATGACATAATTATATGTCTTTTTCTCCCTTGATTGAGAGCATTTCTTACAGATGATGATTTACCATTTGGAAATTACAAATAGCATGAATAGATACAATTATTATATTGCAGAATTTCCTTTAAAATCTAGAAATGTGGTTTAGCTGAACTGTTTGTAAATGATAAGTAGGCAGGTCACATTATTTCCTCTAATCGGCATATGACCTTTGATGCAAATTGAAGTTTTTCCTCAAACTGCATTAGAAGATTTCCTCTGGAATGCTGAATAGATTTAAGATTGGGATGAGCAGAAATGAACATGGAATAAAAGTGAAAGAATTAATACAAGTAAAAACAATTATTTTTATGAGGATTCACCCAGGAAATCACCCTGTTTCAGTAAGGTGATATTCCAGCACCTGAGACAGAGTCAAACCAAAGCACATCTACTGAAAACCTTCCCATCAGTTTTGGCTAGACCTTGGCCCTGGTTTACACAGAAGTTGCATTAACAACTAATTCATTTTTTGAGTCCCATTTTCCATAGAGAGAAAAAACAGAAAACAAAGTTTAAAAGTGTAAACCATGGTGGTATGGGGCTAGAAGTCTTTTTATAGGGTCACCTGTCATCATAGGATTTATTTCTGGAATGCTTGAATGGGTCTTGGAGGTGATTCTCTATAGTTTAAGAAGATGCACCAAAAATAACAGTTTTTTATTTGTCACACATAAATGCACACATAAATTTCTTGTTTTGTTCTTGTTCCTATGGAACTACCAGAATGCAAATACATTAAAAATGAAACCATTAATATTGTGACACTGGTGTAGATTAATTAAACAAAAGCCCAGGAACACTTCCATACATATGTGAATGTGTCCATTTCTGTGTTGGTACTGCTGGTACCCATCCTCTGAAAGGGCTGCAGCAAAGTCTGGTACAGAAAGTATGGCCTGAAGCCCACAAAATCAATCTGCAAATGCAGTGACTTCAAGAGAGTCCTGTGTGCAACAGATGGCTGTTAACAGCCAGCTCTGAGCATTTGAAACAGGCTCATCCTGCCTTGGCAAACCAGGGCCAGAGCATCCATTAATGGAGTGAGGAGAGGAGGTGAGAGGGCCAAGGGAATTAAAGATCAAAGAGCTTCAATTAGGCAATGTTAATGAGGAATAATCTCAAAAGGTCTCCACTTTTGCAAAAAGCCTTCAGTTTGTTCTATAGACAGAACTCTGTGTAATGTAGAGCCATCTCTCCATAAATCCAGATTGTTTTCAGGCTCCAGACTCTGCCAGGGAGCCATGGTAGGGCTGCTATCATATTAAGCATACTCTGAGTGGAATCCAAGTCAAAGCTCATTTTCATTTCAGTCTGTGCAGGGCCAAGGCTTAAGACTTCTTCATACCCTATTTGAAATGTCTGATATGAGGTTCCATTTTTTCATCAAACATTTGCAGCTAAGAACAAAGACATCCCAAAATACCCACATCATTATATTTTTCTGAGGTGTGTAAAAATCTTCGCTATTTCATTGTCTTCAATCATCAAACAAAATAATAAAAAAATAAATAAGCACCAAACTCTACAACTCAATCAATTCTGATGCCATATCTTGCTGCTCCAGGAAGTAATGCACAACAAACTTGACTCACATAGAACTGTCTTAGTTTATCTAAAAAAACCACTGCCAAGATCCAAGCTCATCCCTTCTCCTGGTCATACATTGCTATCCCTTTGCTTCTTCCAACACTGGCATTTATTTGATCAAGTCAATCAACCCACAGAAAAGAAACCCCATAAGAAGCAACAAATGTTCTACAGGTACATGGTACAGCCACAATCCAGAGTGTGTTGAAGGACTCCCTCTGTGGAGGTGTGTTGCTCCATACAAAGAAACAAAGCCCAAAGCCAAACTCTGATGACAATAAGAATACAAAAAATTTAGCTTCTACAGCAACACCAGCAAAATAATCCCAAAGAGTTTAAGAAACAGCTTCACACTGAGTTTTTCTCTTCTGTTTCTGAGGGTAACTCCTGTCCCTCCATATGCCTTCCCTTATTGTCACTCATCTGACTTTTCTCAGTCAGTACAACTTGTGAGACCTCAGGAAACCATAACCTTCTCTGGGTGGGGAACTACTTTTGCCAGGCTGATGAATGTAATTATTTCAAAGTAAAAGGAAGATGTGGCAGAAGTCCCAAGAGAGGGGCAGATAAGAACCACTTTTCCTCTGCTGTGATGAATTTGTAGATATCTGTTCATTAGGTCTAATTCAATTTAAACTAAATAAAAGTATTGTTTGCCAAATAGCTAGAACATGTAAGAAAACCTGTTTTCACTACATTTGTCCCACTGGCCTAAGCAACTGAGTGACTGTAAGGAACACAGTGACCCAGCAAAGCTGAGAATGCTGTTCCCTCCTGACATGTCCCCTGTGCCAGAGGGACAGACTTCTGGCAAAGGAAATGTGCCAAGTGTAAGTGGTGATCCTCACGGTAGAACCACACCAACAGCACAGCTGTACTGACCAGAGGCAGATCCCCTGACTGGGTACCACCACCACAGCTGAGGGACAGCATTTATTGACAGAGATAATAAAAATTAGAAAGAAAAAAAAAATCAGAAAAATCGTTCTCAGGAAGGCTGGAAAATCACATCTCTTCTACATGTGAAATTTCTAATGTTCACGTATATTTTGTTTCTAATAGACTTCCCTTAATACATATTTAACTGAAATACAAAAGTGAGATATTCTGCTTTCTAAAGGAATGAGAAAAGCAATGATCTCTGCATGCAAAAGAAACAATTTTTCATCTGGATGA
Organism: Pseudopodoces humilis; assembly: GCF_049639895.1. Lineage (NCBI taxonomy): Eukaryota > Metazoa > Chordata > Aves > Passeriformes > Paridae > Pseudopodoces > Pseudopodoces humilis. The sequence continues at coordinate 11,803,348 of NC_142213.1, read as the reverse complement.
CCGATACTGGTCACATTATTTTCTTGTGTTTCCTCTATAAGTCTGCTTTCTGACTCCTATATCCAGGCTAGGAGGGATTTTATGTTTGAACCATCAGGGGTCTGCTGGTGCCTGTTACATCAATACTAATGGCTGTTGGGTCCTCTGATATAAGAAATCCCTAATGACTTCTGAAGATCAAACCCACAATTAAAACAACACTTTTATCAGAAGTTCTGGCCATTGTTTTCCCTTTCAAATTTTTTTTCAAAAATTATATGCTAGCAGCACATCTTGTGTTTAATAATGATATCCTGCAGAGCTCAAAGGAATTTTAAAATCATAATATTTTTTGTTTATTGTATCATGTTTTTGGGAAAAAAAATCTTTTAAAATTAAAAATAATCTATAATTGTGAACAGTATATTTTAAAATCTGTGGAGAAATAAATATTCTACTGTCAACCTGCAAAATGGAGACAACTATGAAAGTTTAAAATGTTTCACGGAATAATTTTCATGTTTTTCAACCAGCTCTAGTTGCACACTTATTACAGTAAAGCAGCTTTTAAAAAGCAGCTGTGTTTTCCACCAAGGGGTGACAGCAATTCATTGTGGGGATAATGTGTGTAAATGATCCCTTCATTATATAGGGTCTGATCTTGCATTCCTTGTGCATCCTAAGTTCACACTGAAACTAACTGTGTGTTAACAATGGTACTCCAGACAAATTCTAATGGGATAATTGTGCCATTATTGCTACCTAAATTTCCCTTGTTTCATTTGGCTTCAGCATTTTCCTTTCTGCTGCTGAGCCAAAGTCCTCAGAAGGAGTTTTGCCATATAAAGCTGCACAATTTTGGTTTGACTTGTTAGGATTTTATGCACCTTGGTAAGTGCCCTTCAGCAGCAGAGAAACTTCCTCCCTCCCATGTAGCAGGATCTGGCAACTGTTCAAAAGCAAACCAGTGCTGTCCCAGAGAGATCAGAAAATAAACATATCTGCTCAAATGGAAACACAAGAAGCCATTCAGGCTCTGGAGCACTGTCACCCAACCTGGAATTTAGCTGGGATCCTTGATCATCACAATTGTCTCACAGACACTACCTCGCTAGCCAGTGGACATTTTGCATGGACACAGAAGCAAAAACTCCAGAGCAAAATAAGAGCTGCAAATGTATCATTAAAATTTTAAAAAAAAAAATATTTTCCTACTTCAGCGGTAATTATAAAACCTTTAAACCAATGTAAAACATCCTTACAATATTAGGGCCTTCATCCTCACAGTTTGAGGATGTCTTACATGGAAAACATTATATTATTTCAAATTAACAACCAAAAAAATATCAGGGATCTGTGAGGGAAGGCAGAAAAAAATGCAGATTTCAAAGGCTAGAATTACCATACTTCTTGGTGAAGAGTAAGTTAAACACATGGTAAAAAAAAAAAAAAAAAACCAGAAAAGAAAAAGAAAATCAATACATAAAAATACCCAAATTATCTCTTACAGAATCAAAAATATAAAACATATCTCCATTATGCCCTGGTTTAATTGAAACTACATTTCTCTGAGCCTTGCCAGAAAAAAAAGGAGAATATGGCTACAGACTTCATGCGCCCACTTTTTATCTGCATGACCTGCTTCAATAGCTAAGCCAAGTTTCATTAAAAATTATTGGTCTCATAACTTTTTTTTTTCTTTGCCAAAAGACTTCCATATGGCACCAATATCAAGATAAAGTCATGGCTGTGCAAAGTTTTTCCCACTCTTAATTTTTTAAAAAACTATAAAGTGATTTTATGGCAAAGTCAAAAACCATCAAGGATGATAAGATCTCACTTGATAAAAGTCTCATGGGCTGTTGTGCTAGTTTTGAAATGGGGTATTTTTATCTGAAAGAAGACACAGGAGATGTTCTCTTGTCTTATACATGGCACTGAACTATAGCAGCTCAGTGGAATATTATCCACTTACAGGGTGCTTTGCTAACACATATTGTGGTATTAAGGAATTCTTTTGTGTTACTGTGGCATCTGCTAAAAATGTCAGATGTGATCACAGGCCTTGCAAAACAAGTATTTTAACAACCAAAACCTTATGATAGGTTATATTTCAGTGACTTGGAAACAACGCTGCATTATCTGAGAAAACAGCACAGATGTTGCTTAATAAACTGCTCAGTTTATGCATTGTATTAACCTCATGAAACATTTATGCAAATCTTGCATTAACAAAAGGTAAAAGAATCATTATAGGTTATGAAGAAAACAATGTGACAACCTTTGTTTTTACCTCCATGTTTTATGGGGGCATTTTAACTCTTAGGGGTTTCTGTTTAGGAAGACACAAGGGCATTATAGATTTTCATCTATTTTGTTTTCAGTTCTGCTATCATTCCTTCCAGCTGATTTCACATTTTATAATGCTAATAGTGGGTGTATGGTTTTGAGTTTCTCTACTGTCAGCTGGTCAGTAGGTCTGGGGGATATATTTAATGGAATCTGACAGCTGATGGAACTGATCTCATTGAAAGGGGATTTGATATGTGGGATGAATGTGGTGACCCTCAATTCGACATATTAATGACCATTATTATTCAAACTCTTGCAGCCAATATAACTCTTTTTCTTGGACACAGCAGTACATGTGTATAAAAGAAATGACTTATGGATGAGTTAGTCCATATACTAGTTTTGAGTGTCATTTAGATAGCATGTCAAAACAGATTAGCTATTTTACCCTGAGATAAAATTAAAGGAAAAGCCTTTGTACTTTGTACACTTGTAAACAAAGCAATGATAAAAATGGGTAGTTTCACTGGACTGAGTGAGAAATCCAGCAAACACACACACCTCCAACTGTGGGAAAAAGCGTTCTGTGCTCTGGGCAATTGAAAATAAAACTCAGCAGTGTCGGATACTGCAGCTGCAACCAACAGGTCCTGCTCTGCTGTAGGTCACCCAACGAAGTTATACATACTGTCTGCACAAACAGCTTCTAGAAAAAGGGAAAGGTATAAATCTTACTTTACACAAATCAGAATTTATGTAACTAAACTAGCAGAACTTCACATTCTGCATTGACTTGTAACAAAATATTTATGATTTCATTTACTTTCTGTTGGCAGGAAAAATTTGGCCCAATCAAAGCTGTGCATGATGGGACAAATAATGCCATATTCGCAAAAGTCCTTAGATTCCTGCCATCTTTTGGCAGAAGGGAAGCTGGTCACAGATGCTTTAACAGATGTGTAGAGGACACAAAAGAAAATCTTAATATATGAGCAAGAATCACAAGGAACTATTTGATTTTAAATTACTTGCTACTGCTATTTTTCAGGTCACAAATATAAAATCTATTATTGATCTTGAGCATTTCCTCCTATTCTGAATGTCTTTCAAAGCCAAGGGCACTCTAATGCCATTCAATCAATAACTGCTTTCACATTTTTGATGCAAATATGCAATTTGCTTACAGATTTTAAAGGCTACTAATGTACATTGCCTGTTCTTTTTCTAGCATGTCTGAAGAGGGGTGATGTTCTACAATATTTAGCCAGGGTGCCTGCTGTGCCAGGCAGGACATTCAAAACCTTTGCAGACTGTTTTATGGCCCTGGTGGTGCATGAATAATAAAAGCACATTGCATTTCTTTCCTTTCGTGCTTTAACAAGCTCTCCAAAGTGAGGAGAAAGCTCTAAAAGGAACCAGATTAAATGAAGCCACCACCAAAATAATGCACTGAGACACTTGACCTACACATGTAAGTATTGCAGCAGATGAGGAATGCATCAATAACCTTAAAGTTATTAAGGAAACCATCTGAGAAGGAGGATGTAATTAGATCATAGCAGTGATATTCACATTTGGTTTCCATATTTTTGAGGATTCAGTCTACATTTAGGATATCTCAATTAATGTATGGTTTGAAAGGCTTAACCATATGATGACACTCAATTACTCATTCATCTAGCCAAATATGTTAAAAGTACTTGGAAAGTCAGTTCTTTAATCTTTAATGAATTGCCTTTATCTGAACATTGTCAGCACATGGACAAGGGCATCGTGTATCGTGACCAGCTTATGTTTACTTTCTTGCTCATCATCTATTGATGGAAATTCAAGCTAGGATTGTTTCTCAAACTTAGTATCTATTCATTCAGGACAAGATAGAAGTTGAAGTAAAGGTACACTTAAAAACTCACAAGGAACATGAACACAAACAGAATCAAGATACTGCTAACATGAGAAAGATCTTATTGTGCATGTGAATTTTGTCTGAAAATTTAGACCCTTAATATTCTAATGCACATTCAGTTTTCAGATCCTTCCTGCAGAGTTGTCTCAATGTCCACAAGCTAAGCTCACCTTATGGGTACTCTGTTTTTTATCATTATGTTTTACTTTGGAAAAAGCATCTCACTTCAAGATAGAAGCATCTGCAATAGGTTCTCAGCAGAAAAGAAACAAAAAGGTTAATTCCCTATCTTTGAATCCTCAAACTCATTTATAGCCCTGTTTGAAATATTGATTATTAGTTCTGGCTGATAATAACCACTGTCCTAGTGCCAGTACTTCATTTTTGATCTTTCCATTGCTCCTGTACAAGAACAATTTCATCTGACATTGAAAGTCACATATAGCTGCATATATTTACGTAAGTGTATCCCTATAGACCATAGAACCAGCACAACAAAAACAACAAAAAAGCATAAAAAACATTAATTTCCTTCTTATAATTTTAAAAGAACTGAGGCTTTCTGCATGTCTACTGTCACACAGAGAAATTTGGACCAGAAATCAACAATCATCCCACTTTATTTTAAAGGAAACTAACATAAAATAAACCAGAGGAAATAGAAATCATTGTTTAGCTGGTTTTGTTCTACTTCATGTAAGATGAATATAACACTCTGCAGACTTTAGGACCCTGAGTGCTACACAATCCCACATTTTGGCTTGCTGAACCTGAGCCACAGCTGCTCTGATAACAGACCCTTTGAAACTGCTACAACTTTGAATAAAAGCAATGTTTGCAGTAATGATGTTACATGGATGGCAGATTAATCATTGCTGCACATATTTCTCAGGGTCTTTTTGTGTTGGTGTTAAATGGGTGCTTAGCACTCTGAACACCTGAAACTTCACTCCTTTGCACATTTTCTGAACAGTAAAATGAAATGAGGGAATCCCATCACCTATTAGAAAGGGCGGGACTTTACATGCCTTAAACATGTTAATATTTATTATCAAATCCTGTGAGAAAAGCTGGATCCAAGCCCCTCATACCATTATTACATGAGGAAGAAAAGCTCTACAAGGCAGGACTGTAACTGAAAAAAAGAGACTAGGGTCCACAGCATACAATTTATCAACTGGAAAGTATCATAAACTATTAAAAATTAAAAGTTTCTGAGTATACATAAATCCAGCTGTATGATCTCTGCAAGAAATTTAGGCAGCCTGACAGAGAAAATCCAAGTAAAATAAAAATAAGTATTCTTTTAATCCAAAAAATATTCTTTTAATAAAAAAAAAATAAATTAGAGATCACTTATGTACAGTTTGAGATCAATTTTATTTATACTACAAAGGAAATTTTTTTATTGCTCTACTTAATGATCCCAGTATGAATTCTGTGGTGTACTCTTGGTACTCCAAGTCATTCCATCTTTCAGTGACATCCATAGGTCTAACTGAACACTTCTTTCAACAAAAGAAGGGAAAATCATGGTGCCTGTCTCTTTTTCAAATTAGTGAAACATGTTTGCTCAGTTCCTGCCTGGGGATTGACTGCATTTTTGTGTGAGAAGGTGACAAAGCAGTTGGATTTTCCCTGCACCTCTGCAATGGCAGGCTTAATGAGCACAGCAATGCTGCTGCACTAATTTCCCTCTGCATTGTTCTTTGGGCAGTTAATTGTTCCTTCTTCAGTGTTCAGTCTACAGCCTCTGCAGAGAACTTTTCAGAGCAACCTCGAAGTTCAAATAAACTCACTGAAACCAGGGGGCTCAACCAGAGACAAACAAAATTCCACCTACTTTGTGTCAAGTGCTTCCTGTTGTTCAATTCTAGGCCTTGAAGGGCACCAAGCCAATGAACTATTAACACTAGGTACACCATGGCTTACATTTAGTGCATCTGAACGCCTCTCAAAATATCTGCTACAATTTATTGCTATTCTGTACCTTATTAGTTAATTCCTGTCCTTTGAGCACGCATTTAGAAATACAATATTAGTGCTTTCTGTCTGTTATAGGATTGCCAAGGCAAAACTATCCAGGATTGAAATAATTTATTCATATTACTATTGACACATCACATACAGTGATCAAATTTTAAGCTATGAGGAAATTTTTATTCTTATTTAAATCAAAGCTGCAGGGCTGTATCCAGTAGCATCAGACACTAAACAAGACATTGCTGAAACTGCCTGGTTAAGTCAAGATTTTTATTATGTGACAGTATTGACTGAAGAAAACAGCAAACCAACTCTGGTGTAAATCAATGAGCTTTTGCTAGGCTTTCACAAAATAAAAGACCTGCTGGATTCAAAAGTAAAATAATCAATTTTCTTCTACTGAACAGGTTGAACATTGCAAGGAACAATTCCACAACCACCCACAGTAATAATAATTTACAGATACTGAAAAAGAGCCAGGTTTTATTTTCAGACCTGAAATATTTAGGTTTTGAAGATATGAACACTAATAAGAGGAAACAAATGCAAGGTCCTGATAAATGATGTATCTCAGCACCAAGCAAAGCTATTCTGGAAGAAAATTTCAACAGAAAAATCACTCTGTGAAGAGCCCAAAAGAGTAAACAGAAGTAATGGTTGAGAGTATATATACTACTTCTGGTCCTTTGTGGATTTTTGATGGCCAAAAATATTTTGTTTATAAAAGGGGAAAATAAATAACTGGGGGGAAAAGGTACTTTTTCCAAAGTTACCAAAGGAAACAGATAATGATTCTGAGCAGATAATGATGGTACATGGCTTTTTGCCGTCTGATTGAGATGGCTAAATAAAGTTAAATCTTTTACTAAAATTTATAACACATTTCCTTCTCTCTCTTTCCATCATGATTAATTTGTTACAGAAATTTAATCTACAAAAGGATAATTTAAAACCTTACTTTCTCTTAATGTTTGGTTTGGGGATTATGAACAGTTGTAACCTTCAAGAGCTCTTTGCAGCACAATACTGGTAGTGCTCTCAGGAATCCCAGCTACAAACAATTTTATTTCCTGTTGTTAAAACATCTGGAATGATATCTGTGATCCTAGCAGAGGACTACATGTGTGGTGTCAAGGAAATTTAAGGATTCATGGATCCAGAAATGAGCCGGATAAACTGACAGGAAAAAGGATTGATATATCATAAATTGATATATTGGAAAGAAAACAAACAAACAACCAAACAAACAAACAAAAAACCAACAAAACCAAACCAAACAAACAGAAAAAACCCTCAAAAAACCCCAAAATAAAACAACAAAAAAAACCCCACAACTACTTTTTACTAGGTATTACCTTCAGACACTGCTAAAATGAGTTTTATTTCTGTTAAATGAGGCTTAGCAAGGCTGTAAAATGCATTTTACCCTATCAAAACTAACCAGAACCTCTTCCCTTGACAAATAGCTTCTGAAAGGCACCAAACCTCACATAATCATAGACTAAAAAAAAACCCACTAAAAATATACTCTGTACCACACACATGCAGCATAACAGCTTGATTTCATCATAACACTTAAATGCAATATTTTCCTGCACAGTATTATATTAATATGATAAAGTGCAGCCAGCCAAAAAATAGCTGAAGAGCTGCAAAGTGATTTCAGAAATTGAAAAGCAATTTCAAATGTTTGGTAAGCATTAACTTGCTCACTGCGCCCTATCAAAACCAGCTGCTAGACCATAATTCTAACCTTTTCCCTTCCAAAAATGCAGGGCCTTGAAATACTCTATTAATGAGAAATGAATATGGTAATTGAAAGAGTAAATATAGTTTTAAAAGAAAGCTCCCACCATCAAAAATCTTCCTCCATTTACAGTGGCCTGTTTTACTAAAGGAATAATATGAGAAGTGTTACCATGTGAGATACTTATCTGTGCTGACAACCAATGGATTTAATGACATTTTAAAACATTCCTCAGCACCACGTGGTCTGTGATCCCACTGGACATTCACCTAATGCAGCTATGGCTGATGGGCTCAGGGATGCTCAGAGATAGAGGCATGTTCAGAAAATGCAGCGCCTGAAATGGATTTTACAGCAGAATGGCGAGATAAAGATCCCATGTCTCACCTACATCAAGATGCCTCCCTACAGCTCCGCATTAGGCCCCGATGTGACAGTGGCATTCATCCTCAGAAGGCTTTTATGTGACAGTGGCATTCATCCTCAGAAGGCCTCGATATGAAAGTGGGATTCATCCTCAGAAGGCCTCGATGTGAAAGTGGGGTTCATCCTCAGAAGGCCTCGATGTGAAAGTGGGGTTCATCCTCAGTAGGCCTCCCCACCTCAAGCAGCTCCCTTGGGTTCAGAGCAGTGGCTCAGAGCAGCCACTGCCCACTTACACACAGCCTCCAGCACGCAGAGGGTCAGGTGCAGCGTGGATCAGCCCCAGGCATCCCACACTGTGCCTTTCACTGCTCTAGCAGGAACTTCTACAGGCAGCTGCAGGACTGGAGAGAGCAGGACATTGGTGGAGGTACATCCCTGGAAAGAAAACACTCTACATTGCTTGGAATATACTCCATACAGAGTTCCTGATGAAGAGTTCCTCTCCAGCTTCCCTGTACCCCTTCAGATACCATGCCAGTAACCTTCCAAAAACATCCTTCCTGTTCCTTCCAAAACACTGGAACAGGTTTTCCAGGGAGGATGTGGAGTGTCCCTCACAGGAGTGATTCCAGAACTCTGGAACTCAGTCCTGTGCTGTGCTCTGGGATGATCCTGCTGGAGCAGGGAGGTGGGATCAGATGAACCACTGTGGTCCATTCCAGCCTGACCCATTCTCTGATTCTGTGATCTGTGTTTTCTAGCAGCAGTGGGACAGAGCTGAAAGCAGAGGTAGCCACTTAGCCTGTACAAACTCACTTTGCACTAGCACATAATTATAGGCTCTCTAAAGCACTTCAACATGTCTCTCTATTAGAAATGCACTGTAAGAAAATGAAGCTGACATTGCTTGTAAATTTGCAAACTTCACTACCAAAGATTTCAGCAGTTAACAGCTTCATGACCTACAATCTGAAAGAATAATTGATTCCATAGATAGACAAGAAAATTTTAAAATAACGGAGCAAAAAATGAGAAATTATGTATTATGCAAAGTTAGCATTGTGTTAAAGAAAAGCTACTCTTACATTTTTCTAGCTGGGATTTCCCCCACTGTCATTATGAGAAAACAGAAAACTTTCTATATAACAGTCATAAAAACTAAAAAAAAAAAATCAATAAAGATCAAAAGGATCATATTAATCATTTCTATAACCTCCTACATAAGCTGTGACTTGGCTCAAGAGTGTGCTGCTGAGGTGAATTACCTCCACTTACCACTTTTGAAGCAACCACAAGACAGGCTAAGAGATGAAAAATGGGATGAAACCAAACACAGACATGCTCCAGGAATACACCCAATGGGTTCCAGCCACTACTGGGCATTTATTCCAAGCAATCCAGGAGACATAGGGTGAAATATCCCCAAGTTACAAGGATAAGATCAGTGCCAACCATTCAGTTTTGTCTCACAGAACCATTTCTCCCAGGTCACATCCTTTATGCATATATACAAAGCATGGCAACAGCAAAAATTATTTTTCCAAGTACCTTTGTCAAGATATCTGCCACCATCATTTCTTTCAGAAGTTGTTCCAAACATGGGAAAAGAAACATATAAAGAACTAATATTTAACTTCATCAAGGTAATATTTTAATTGTTGAAAAGTTTCGCTTAAAATTATTAAGGTGTATAAATCTGTATGACAGGTTAATACCTTACAATTGTGTCCCATAGGTGAGAACAAAAGAAAATTTATTATTGCATTTAATTTATCAAAAGTTTAATAAGAATGTCATTACTTAATCCTCCCTGCCTTATGACTCTAAACAATACCCTGCTTCCTTCAGCATTCATGTAGTAAGTCCAAAACCAAGGGCATAACTTCAAGAAAAAAACCTAATTCTTTTCCACAATTGCCTAATGGAGTGTGAAAAATCTCTTGAAACTCTACAGAAGCTAAAAACATCAGTAATAGCTACACGTACAAGTTTTCAGCAAGAATGCATGGGATGCTTCAGGTTTTCTTGGAACATATTCACATCTCTAATTTAGGTCACACAATTACCCAAAAGCAGTATCTCTAAACAGGGTAGCCTCAAAATTCAGCAACACAGTCAGTAAACAAAAACAGCTTCTCAGATGTGTAGCTGCTTCAAAGATCCAACACAAGCATTTGGAATTGAGGAAAACTGTGACATGTTATCAAAAAAACTTTACAAAAAAAGAGGGGAGAGGGATTTTGCTGTGCATAATTGATTATTAATTCTGAGACAAAGAATAATACATGCATCATTTTCTCCAAGAAACCATGAAAATGTTACTGTCTTAAATTAACAACATACCCACTCCTGCATTATGGCTTTCACATGATTTCTGCTTAAATGTATTTCACACTCATTGGTCTATTTTTGCAAACATATTGCAACCTCACTTTTGAAACACCTCAGTTTTACTTTAGAAACACAGACACATGGCAGTTAGACTAGCACAGGTGAGGCAGCATAAGAGGAAAACAGAGACTCTGTGTGTGTGTGTGTGTGTGTGTGTGCCTGTATGTATTTTTATATATACATATGTTTATAAACACCATGCTGGTATGAAAACTTCGGACTCTAGTTCTGTGATTCTATTCCCCACCAAATCAGCCACAGAATTAAGATGAGTTCCATTTCTCTTGATGATTGTGAACAAATCTCTGAAATATTCAGACATTAAACATGTACAGAAATATATAGCACAGCTTTACTATTATAATAAAAAGCAGAGATAGATAAGACTGGTTTTTGAGGGGTAATTAAAAAAACTAAACACATTTTTGTTGCAGTTCATAGCTGTTTTCACATATTCCAGTGTAGTGCTTGCTGTGGAACTCAGGGAAAACTCTTCCCTGTGTCTCAATCAACTTCTCCACATTCTCTCACAGCGGTTCCCAGTCCAAACCCCAGACCTGGGGCCAATTTACATTTATGGTTTTTTGAGTATAACTGCAGTTATCTAGAGCTATCAGGCTAACAGGAATATTTTTTAAAGTTTTCTAACTTGGGAAACAGAGATCTCAAAACATCCTCTGACATCCACAAAAAAGAGCTGAAACAAAACAACAGTGGGGATTTGTAGACAGTAGCAAGTCTAGAAATTGCTGAACTCTCCTCATTTATTTTCAATTCAGTGAACATTAAGCAGCATCTTGGAGCATTAATCATTAATTAAAACAGACTTCAGATCACCTTTAAATTTATAAAAATCAACATTCAATTGATCAAAAGTAATCTTTAAACACAGTACCTACTGTGACATTCTTACTGTTTTCTAGAAGACAAAGGAAACACAAGTCAAAACTTTCTAAACTCTTATATTTTACAGAGCCACACTTAAGAAAAACCTATGAACAGGAAACAGGTCCATGGCAGCGAATATCCGAAATTTTCATTGAATGAATTAAGAGATGAAAGAATTCACTTTTCCCTCAGTAAGGAGTTAGCACTGATAAAAACAGAGTAAATTCCAAGAAGTCCATATTACTCTCACTGAGACAGAGTTTTCATTCCCCTTTTATTTCCACGTTGGTAGTTAAACCATTTTGAGATTTCCCAGCTCATGTCCCAAGCATTTTCTCTAGTTAAGTACAGACCAAATAACATCTTGCAAATACTTTCTTTTGTGTCCAGGCCTAAACCACGCCCTGTTGTCCTAATCTGCTCCTGGCGAAACTGCTGGAAATGCAGAGTTTCTTACATATGGATTCCTGCACAAAGTATGGTTAAAAAGGCAATGAAAAAGGAGCACTCCCTGAAACCTTAAAATTGTGAATTATAATATCTGCCTGGCAGGTCATTTCTTTACCTAAGAAGTAAAGACTCATATTTTTCAGATTTTAGTGAAAGAAAAAATTAATTTAACATAGATTTAGGATAAAGAACATAGTGCTAAAAATGTCCTCTATGAAAAATTTGGTTTACACAAGACCTTTCTTGTTAGAAACTAAATCCTGTGATATACAACAGCAAATTGTTTTAAAAACCCTTCACATCAATTCTGTTTCCTAAATTATTAGCCATTAAATTTATTCCCTGAGTAACAAATGTTTTGAACCTTGAAGAGTTCCTTGGCCCAAGAAATTTAAATAAGTGTGGCAAATATCCATACTGCCAGAAGCAGCAGGAGGAAGCCATTACCGTTACTTACACAATCTATTCTCACTGAGAATGTTGCCCAATATAATTTACAAAATTCCTGTTGGAAATGCATTAACAGCTGAAAAGCAAGCAGCTTCTAAGGGATAAATAGAAAAAATAAATTAAAAAGCTTGCTTCCAAGCTTCAAATGTTATTGGATGTCAGCTGCAATCCCTGCAGTCAGCAGTCTATAACCTTGTAAAGTCCAAAGAACACTTTAATTTTAATGTGCAGATTTCATCTGATTTTGGTTTAAGAAACTTTTTATGGATTCCGTTCAAATAAAGTGACAACTGGTTCAAATGTAAAAGTTTCTTTCTGTGTGAATTAAGAACACAAAGTGCATGAACTTTTCACACAAGTGTATGATGTGTTCATGCACACATCTTTGTGCACACTGGTATAAAGTGCCATTTCCAGGCTGCATTTTATTTGGTAGTGAAACATTTTCACTCCTCATTGCACAGTGCTTCAAGTGCTTAGTTAAACTTTTTCATTGTTTCAAAATCTTTAATAGCCATTTGTGTTCTTTACATTTGAAAACAATGAAAAGGATAGAATGCATTTTCTCAGTATAAACACAATGCTTCCCCAATTCTTTTGTAAGCGGATCTCTCTTCTAACTCCTATTTTAATTTTTATTAAAAATTCTTTTGGCACAAAAGGTCTGTACTCTGAGAGAATAAATGCCTCAGTCTGTCTTCTCACAGAAAACCTTCAAGAGGGCACTAGAATCAAGAATCACTTCAAGGTGGATCTCATGAGGTTTTCTACTGTTCTGTTAAATGTCCTGCTAAATTTTTTTTTTGAAGGACCATTTAGACATTTACTTGGAATTCCATTTGGAGAAATTCTAATAGGTTAATGGCATACACCTCTGACTTTTTCCCTTTTCAAGTCAGTGATGTCTCTTGGTAGCTTTTTACCCTGTTTAGGGCAAAGTACTGTCAATGACTGCAGTACAAACAGCACATGTGGGTTTAAATTCACCTCATGTGCTGAAAGCCTGACAGCTGACAATTGCAGGCTAAAAGAGAGGCAAAGTCAGCAATCCCCCATCTGACAGCCTTTCCCATGAAGTTTCCAATCTTCCCTGTTCTACTCCATAAAAACATCCACTCCTCTCTGTGCTAGTTGTACTTTCTTCACAGGGGAAGATGTAGGATTGTCCACAACTCCAGGGGTTCCAGCCAACCTTCAGGCAACACAAAAGAGGGATCCTAACAAGGCATCTCCCAAATTTTCAGAAGCACACACTACTTGGATTGCTCTGAGTCCTATGCAGCTTAAATCCTGTGCAGTCTTCAATGATCACTGTGAATTTTTATAAAATAGCATCTATTTTTAGAGTAGGATTCCCTAGTACCGGATTTTTACATGAGAAAGATCCACAGATTACCTCTATGTACACATTCTGCCAAATATTGTTTAGACACCATTTGGAAGAGATGATTTAGGTAGAGAGTACCCAAAACACAGTAGGATAGATCATAGTACAGTGGCATGCGGGAAACAACATAGGGGATAGAAAACAGGAATTTGTTACCAGAAGCAAGTGAAAACTTCTGCAGGAGTAAAGCTGGCTAGCTCAGTGGTGGTCAAGAGAAAGAAATCCTGTCTCCTTCCACAACTGCAGTAGAACACAGCTTTGCTACACACTGGGAAGCCCTTCTTGTAAAAGCTCCTAGCTGCTGTTTGAACACCAGTCCTTTGGCCCTGCCAGCCGTCAGTGTAAGTCTGCACTGTGCACAAGGCTCTGCCTTAAGCAGCTCTGTAGAAACAAGAACCCAAGTGAGTGAGTGAAAACCCCTCAACCCCCGTTGATTCAAAGAGAGGTGAGGGAATTGTTACTGTGGAAGAGGCATTTAGAGTGAACCTTCATGTGCTGACTGCACCCAGAACCGCTGCTCTGCTTTCAGCAGGTAATAATTAACTAGTGCTGCTGATCTCATTTGTATGAACCAAGGTCTCAGAACCCAGCCTTACACCTGGCAGAAATCATCTACCAGGCATTTCATGCATGACAGATAATCAGAAGGCCTTACAGCACTATACTGAGTTACTCCTGTAAACAGCATAAGCACATGCAGATACTACAGCTGAAGTGTTTAACGTGAACCTCAGTAAACCTGGGAGGACACCAGGAATATGGGTTATTCAGACAAGGTTCTTGGAAGCCCTTGGCAAGGACTGGATTTTTTTGTGTGGCCTTGCACTTTTAACAAGAGCAGATGTCAGCAGAAAAGGTGTTCCTAGGAAGTCTTATAACTAAACCTTTCTAAAGCTCTTGAGCTTTCAACAGTAAAATACAATCAAGAGTGCAGAAAAAACAAGGACTTAGCATTAATTTGGATGCTCAAATCAAATCCTTGAAGTTGTTCCCAATATTTCAGTCGATTTGTTAGGACCATAACCATTGTGTGAATCCCTGTTTCACAGCCTAAGGATCAAAACCAGCCATTTACCTCTCTTGAACAAATGACTTACCAGCTGTACAGCTAAATGCACACATAAATAAAGCAAAGAATTTATACACTAAGGTGTGGCAGACCCTATACATAGAAGATTATTCATTTAATGGATTGGAAAACAGAGCAGCAAATAGGCTATTCTACATTAATAGTCAGACAAACTTGGAACTGTATGCAATAAATACATTGTTTGTTTACCTAAATGACTGCAGCTAACTGGAGTGTAAAGACCAGAAGATACTCAGTTCTCAACTCAGTGATCTCACTGCCAAAATACAAGCCTTTGATTACTAAATTTACCATTTTATACCTCCTAGATCTGTTTTCTGCAAAATAAATCCTAACCAACTTCACTGACCCAAATCCCATTTGCAGCTAAACATCTTTAGTGATATCGTGCTATGTTCACATTTTACTGCAGTAAAAAACAAACAAACAAACAAACAAACAGAACCCCATATGAATCCTTTAGGGTACTGCTCACCAATTTAAAAGTCGCCTATTAAACTTCTTAAAACCTTTGCAATCTGCAGTATAAAAGCACATTTTATGTTAGTAGATAATTTAGCATCCATAATCTAATTAAATGAAGTGAGTGACGACTGTATTCTCTACATAAATGATATATCAGTAACAGATAATGTATGTGCTTAAGAGACTGGAACCCCATCAAAAAAGTTGTTACAAACACTTGCCCTTATCATAAATCCAACTAACATTATGGGCTAAATTCGGTTTTCCTACTGACATCACACCAACAGGGAACTACCCTGCAGGGGAAGAATTACTCATATGAGTGAAATTTTGTGAGACTAAACTGCTGGATTATGTTTGCTTAGGTGAAAAACAAACAAATATATTTTTGGTGTTACATAGTGAACCATGCCTGCATAAAAAACTTCAATCTTCAACTACGCAGTAGAAGTAATTTCAAAAGTACAGATGTGCTTCATGCTGGTTGCAGATGCCCTCAGAGAAAAAAGATCTGTGGACTGAAAAAAAAAATCAAATAACTGTCTCCATCACTTAGAATTAATTCAAAACATCATCATTTTAAACACTAATCTAGGAGTTATCACAATGGAAAAACAAAAAGCTAAGATCACCTTATTTAATATAAGATCACTCTGCATTTAATATTATAGTCACTTTATCCAGTTTTGGAAAATGAAAAAATAAAAAAAAGAAGAAGAAGGAAAATATTCTGTGTGAATTTTGGATGTTTCCATAATGCATGGGAATACATGGTGAGAAGCTAAGACAGCACTCTGCCCCCAAAGGACACTGCAGGTTTGCACTCAGGACTCTGCTGCTCCTCGGGAATGCTTTCCTCCTCTGGAAGCCCTCTCTCCTGGGCAGCCTCCTGCAGCAGCTGCAGTGCAGAGGGAGAAGCAGTCCTGCAGGCACTGCTGGCCCCATGTCTGCAGCCCCAGCTGCTGGCTGTGCTCTGGGGCTGAGCGTGGAGCACCCTGAACTTCCCTGCTGCTTCTTTTCAGTCATATCACTGATGAGATAACAGCTTAGGAAAATCAATGCCTTTAAATTATAACTTTATGTACTGCGTATACAGAATCACTGCCAGCTCAGGAATACTTTTTCATTGACTAAAAATCAATCTATCTTTCTGATTCTTCCACTCCTACAGTATTTGCAAAAAAAAAAAAAACATTTAAAAAGCTAAATCTTTTCCCCAGCCTCCAGCTGCATCTGGTTGCTTTATTCAGGCTTTCTTCAGGTTTCCTTCTCAAGAGACTAGTTTTATCTAAAAGGTCAATTCATTCAGCAGGGCACCAAGCAGAATTGAATATAATTATCCCAATCTTTACTGTGTAGAATTCATGCTTGAATTCATTCAAAAAATAGCAAGCAGTATAATTAACTCAGAGCCCAACCAAATCTATTGAGAATGCCTCAGGTATCATACAGTCCCACTTACAATAGAACATTTTCATTTAAGGACATTGTACATATTAACCCTAGTCAGCATCCAATTACTCAGAATAAGTGAATTCTCTGTTTCAGGAATGTAATTTGAAAATGTTGTCATGCAATCTGAGGTAAAAGGTCTTTTTTCATTAATCTAGCTCTCATTAAACTGGAAGCCTGTAGGTTATTTCAAATCCATTAGATTTAAATACAGGTGATTACAATTCTATTGCACATAAAACAACAGAAAAGTCTTTTAGGAAATATTGTGTAGTTGATGAGTTTGTGAATTGCCTCGTAGTTTTAAAAAAAATTATCTGACCAGAAAATCCATGGCTACTGTTAATCTGACAATTACATTTATGGCAAAATTAAATTCATTTTCATATTCAGAAGACCTCAAGATAGCAGAAACACTTCAGACAGTTCAGAACTCAAGATAAGCATCCCAATATGCTCATGCAAACCCTTCACCTCCTTTAAATGTAGCAAGTTGTGATATGAGTTTTTTTAGGATTTTGTACATGATTTCAAACAGAAATATGATTTTTTTAAAGTACTGGTTTAGCAAATCAAGCTCTTGGTTTAGTTTAACATGAGAAATCTGAACTCTGAAGGATTTCAAGTTTGCATGAGAGGCCCCTTACATAAGTTTCATAAGAGATGATCTTTTCAGCTCAAAACACACCACACACTGTATCACCTTACACAGCAAACTGCATAACCTCCCCAAAGTCCCAGTCACTCAGCTCTTGACTTACTTTGTTTTATTCTTTTTTGCCTCTTTTTGTATCCTATTATTATGAAAAGATTTTTTAAAAGAATATTTATCAAATTCCCTTTCTCTAGAAAGGCCTGGCTGTCCAGTGCTGTACGTGTCTCCCCTTGTGCACGTGCAGCCTCCGACAGGTGTGGAGCCACAGCTCTCCCAACAGCTCTGGCTCAGAACCAGAAACATTCTGTGAGTTCCCCCACCAGTTTTCATCTTGTTCCACTACTCCAGATCTCCAACAGAACAACAATCCACCCCCCAGGAGTTTTCTCCTCCTTGCATTTGCCTCTCCTCTACGTGTTTGGTTTGTAGCCCTAGGTAGCCCACCTCGCATAAAGCAGTGGCCCAGCCCTTCTCTCCTGAGTGCACCCAGCACCATCCTCACGGTGTGTCTTCTCATCATCTCTTGCTTAGGACCCAGCTGTGTTATAAATCACATGGCTGTCACCTTCTGCTGTGGCACCACAACTTTTCTGTCATGTGGACCATCAGAAATCATTCTGGAGCTTGGAGCCAGACTAAATTACACAGACAGCAAGGGAGCAGTATTTTAGAGAAGCATACATTATATTTTTTAAAAGTCAGAAGACAGATGTCTCCCCACTGTGGTCCACACAGGCCATGTATAGGTCTCAGTTATGTTTTGTTTTGCATGAGCCTGCTGAAGAGGGGGATTTATGGGTGCTGGAGAGCCCTTTTCCTGCATGTGACCATCAATCAGACATGCACATATGAACAAACACACATGCACACAGATATTACATGTGCAGACAACTGACTCAAGCTACCAACTCAAATGGCTTTCAGCACTGAATCTGTTATCCCACTGTCTGCCCAACATGCATAAACAATTATATATTGACCCATTCAGAGTAGATCTTTCTAATTCTTACAAAGGGCAAAAAAAAAAGTTCAAAATATTTCAATATTTCAAAAAAATGCTCAGGAAACCTGCAAAGTAATGTGAGACGTTTGCTACTAAAAGGCATTTTAAATCACAAATTGAAAAGTACCTAAAACAAAATAAATGCAGTGAGTCAGAAGTGTGATTCAGCAACAAGAACTTAAAAAACTAGAAAATGAAAAGAAAGTCTGGTGTAACTAAAGAAAAAAAAATAGAGAGAGACAAACAAAAAGGATGTCAATGGATGCAGACAAATAAATCAAGTGAAGTCTGGGCCTAAATGAAGCCAAGATTTTACCCAGAGCTGTGCTAAAGATGGAAAGAAATTAAGACTACAGCCAGCTGGCTATTTCAGACAAGATGGTATTGTAGAAGTTCCAGCAGAATCAGGGACAGAGGGAGACAAAAAACAACCAGCTGCTCTCTGGTCCCTCTCATATTTGAGCCTCTCTCAAGTGCCTATGCTGCTGCTTTTACGGTTGCTGTTTGTGATTCTTTCACACCCCAGTATCACCCTGTATGTCCACAGTGCAACAAACTGTCCAAGGAATAGAATCTGCAATAACATAGCAGAGAGCTGCCCCAGAGCTTTCCATAAATGCAATTAGTGGTAAAGAATTAAATTCTGTGAATTGGCTTCTGCACCAGAAGAACCCCACGGACCAGAAGCTTGGAAAATATTTAGTAAGGGACAAGAAAGAGTAGGAACAAAGCAAGATTGGGGGAGAACTCTAGCCCAAACCTTCTCTGGGACCTCACCTGGACTAAATATATCGTTGGTGCTCAAATACATTCAGCACTTCAGATAGACTTTCTTAACTACTTTCTTTGTGTTTTGGCATTTTGCTGCCTGTTCTTTTTTTTTCTAGTGGTTCAGACATGCACTGAAATTGAAATACTTTTTCTCTCCAAATAGAAATGCAGATTATTTATCATAGAATGGTAGGGGTTGGGAGGCACCATCTAATTCAACCTCTAGATGCTCAGAGACCAAATCAGACTATTTTTATGTCTACTCATCACATAGGACATAGAAAACATTCCAGCACTGACTGCTTTCTGTGCTGCATGGAAGCATGTGTTAAAAAATCTTTGTCCCTGAATGCCAGGAGAAAGAGCTGATTTTATTTTTTAAATCAGAGGAAACATGAAATAATTTTTTAGCTGCTTCTTGCAATGTACTGACTGGAGGAATCCCCTGTGTTGTCTTGCTCAAAAACATTGAACTTTGTAAGACAATATCACAATGGACACTGACTTTTAATGAGTTAGGACTAGGTAATAAATGTGGGTTAGCATTATTTATTATACTGATCAGTAAACATTGAAATTAAAATTCTTTAACTCCCTGTTACCTCACAGTCTGGTTGATTTAATCTAATAAGAACAGATAACCAGCTGATATTGTGTCTGTTTCAGAAAGAACTCACACAGCTGGCTCTGGCAACTTTCTACTTTTTAAGGTCACTTATCTTTGAGATACATAGAATCACAAATAATCCTCATTATATAACACAAGAATAAAAATAAAATCAGAATTCAAGTATTTAAAAATATCTTATACATCTACAAAAATATTTATGTTTTGATCACTAAGTTGATAATGCTAAAAATATGAAGCATGTTACTCATGTGACTATCTATAGATCAAACATCTACACTTCATGCATGTTTCTTTGCTACAAGTGCAGACATTTTGTTGTGTCTTGATAAGTAAATAATTACCTCTGCATTAAAAGTTACTATTCAGCTGAAATCACAGCCTTTCTCTCCAAAGTAGCACACACTTAGCAGCTGTTCCTGGCTTGAAGGTCCAAGGAGGATATCAGCCAGACATGACTGAGGCATGTAAATCAAACATGCTGCCCTGCCAAGACCTTGTTCCCACTCCTGGCAAGGCAAGACAACCTCTGTGTCTCACCTACACCCAGGCAAGGTGTGAGAATGCAACCCTTAGGAATCTGGGATCCCTTTGGAATCCCTGGATCTGCAGGTGACACAGGTGTGTGCAGCGAGCTCTGCAGAGAACATCCAGGGGAAGAGTTAAGTGTGCAAGAGGAGGAGAGGAAAAGCTCCTTTAATTGCATCAGGCACTCCTCAGCTGGTCCTTGGCATTCTGTGTGCACACTGCCTCCGTCCTGCCTCCCTCTCACCAGTGCTAATGAGATAACATCGGGCAATCCGCACCGGACCTGACCTGCTTCCATTCCACTCTGTGCGCTGACTCAAGTTACTTTTTTGTTAAATTGCTGCTTTTTACACCTGCTCACCTGTGTGAACTAAGAGCTTAGTATTCCAGACAGCTACTCCAAGCAGTTCCTCCACTGAGCTCAAGGATTTTCTCTCAGGTGTGCATTGCCCACTGGAAAATTCATTCATTTTAACAAATCCTCCTGATGTGTTTCATAATGTCCTTAAGTTTTGTGTGCCAGGAGTTCAAAGACTGAGGTGAAGGTCCTCAGGAGGGACAGAAGACATTCAGAGAAATGTTCATTGAAGTTTTACACCTACTGCAAGGCAGCTCCTGCAGGAAGAATAACAATAAACTGCTGAAGAGTCAGGCAATCCTGCAAAGAGAGAACTGCTATTTAGTTTCAGAAAGATGTGCACAAGGTAACTTTTCACACAAAGAGGATTCAGAGAACATACTAAAAATTATTAAAAGAAGGGAAGATTGCAAATTGACCTCGAGGAATCATGGAAGAGTGATGAATTTAGAAGATTGAGGTTGGGTAGTAGAATACCTCACATCATAGCTCTATATTTTTATCACTTTATGCATGCATTTACTTGCTAAGTTTTTCACAACACCAAGAAGGGAAAGATAAAATACATTGTAGACAAAAATAGCAACAATGGAGGGAACACTTTTAATATTAGCCGGAACAGAAAGCATGCCAGAAAAATGCCAAGAATAATCGAAAGGAGATAGTGAAGGGTGCATTTTTCCTTCATCTTCCACTTAGCAAGTATCTGTGAGTACTGAAAATGCACATCCCACAAATCTTCCATTTTATTTGCATCAGGAACCATCTGATTCAACAACAATCCAAATTCCTTCAGGAAAACAAGAAGACCACGATTCAAACCTAAAAGCACTGAAAGTAGGGTACCACAGAAGTGGAGCAAAGGCGTGTTCTAAGTGAAGCTGACACATGCATGAGCTCACCATTATGTCACCCCAAAAGAGCAGCACTCCTGGGTACTGCTGCCTTTCACACAGAGCAATGACATCCAGTCAAGATGATCTTGGAGCAAAAGACTCAGTTTACCAGCTGGTTGCCACAAAAGCTGTGCAAAGAAGGGTTAGCATGGGGAAGGCACACACGCTGTGAAGCTCTTCTTCTTCTATGGAATATTACTTCAGTGTAGGAAAAAAAACACTGTTTTCCAAAAAGACACCATTTCCCACATGAGTTCTGAAAGTTTTCCGTAATGTTGACTTTATTTTGCACAGGGGGGAAAAATAAAAATAAAAAAAAGTCAGATGTACAGCTTGAGGTCTTTTAGGCTGTGACAAGTCTCAGAGGTCAGATGATTAATGCTTATTTTGTTTACTCAAGGCGAGGTCACAAAATTACTCAGCATTCCTTAAAATGGTGATAACAGACTATTTGGCTTAATTCTTAGGTGTCTACCTGAAGTCTCCAGGATAGTTTTTACACATGCCCACACATAATTCCAATGGAATCTCTTGTTCAGAAAGAAAGCTTTGATTGCAATTCACCACAATTCTAGTAGACAACAGGCAACTTAATCAAATTACATTTCTGTAAATTACTCTTCAGTCTCACAAACTCCTTACAGTGGTGGGTAGCTACTATTTGAACTCCTATACTTGGTGACTATTTCAAAAAGTTTGTTAAAATGATGTATTGCACTTGTACTAGAAACAAACAACACTATATGGTGACTGTGGCTATTCTGCAAATAAAGTGCACAAGAAGAGAAATCAAATTAATAAACTTTATAATCAACATTATTCTTCTTTTGCAATTGATGCAAGAAAGAGCCTTTGGTGGTCCAGAAATAATAGCTTTATAATTAAAGATATGCAAACCTTGGTACAAAAAAGGAGACTGTCAACACGAGATTCTCTGTATAATGCACTTTAGAGCAATTTCTCCCCACACCAAAAGAACAATTCCTTTTAAGGAAAGAGGACCAACTTTTCAGCTGTGGGTAACTCTTGAAGAAAACAAAGAAAAGTTTTGTTTTCTTTATATTTCAAAAGACCTCTAGAGACCAAAATATACAAACTCAAACATATCTAACCCAGATAGTGAAAGCCTGAGGTTTGATTACAATGTATTGCTCTCACACAGGTTCAAATTAACTGAAGAAGACAAACAAGGAAGAAGAGTTCTTACCACTGATGGAATGAAGGGTCTTTTCTTTAACAAAGTAACAGGAGATATCGCTTTTCCCTGAGACGGACTCATTCACTATAAGCACAATGTGTTATTATTGTGATTTTTAATTGAAATGTAAATTCTGGGAACACTCTGACCTAATTTACTCCCAGAAAAAGAGGGCAAAATTCTCATTTTCAAAGCACTATGTAGTCATTTCACTGTTATCAACGAGTCTTGGTCAATGGTCTGGGCTTCTACTGCTTTGCAAAGCTGACAGTATTTCACAACATTCAGCTATGGCATCTTTACACAGCACTGCTGATTGTTACAGCAAATAACTCCCTCTGATTTATGTCTTTGACAAAACATTTTTAAGAAATAGTTTTAAAATAGTTCTGAAGTGGCAAGGCTCTGTGGTCAGGATGCTGAATGCACAGACAGCAGATCCGACTGCAGCAAAGCCTCCCTGGGCTGGGATCTCTCCTGCAAACCTCCTCAGTCTCAAACAAGTTAATCAAATCAGAGCTGTTGTGTGCACTCAAAATGAGTAAATCACAGTAACATGGTAGGAATCTGGATTGCTGAAAAATTAAACATGGGCCTAAGACAGCCTACAGCCACCACATGAAAGACACCTTGACAAAGTCATCATCTTGTTCTCAACATCCAGGTGTTACATGAAATCCAACTTTCTAGCTGATATAAACAGTAGAGGAAAAGCCTGAATTATCCCAACTTCTCATCCTTTCTGTGTATTTTCAGATGTACAGCAAAAATCATAATATTAACTGTGAACAACAGTCACATTGCAAAGTATTTATATCCTGACAGGATTAATTAGAATTAACTATATAAGAAGTCCAGCACTTCCTCCAGAAAGCTGAGGTGAAAATGCAATTTGACAAAAAGGAATAAAATACTTCTGGCAGCAGGAAGATCATTTAGAAGGGTAATAATAATAACAAGCAAAAAAGAAAAAGGATCACTGATCTTGGAAATCCATAGGGCAGGAATTAAACACTATAATCAAATTGTTTGTGCAACCATTTAACATCTCATTTTCTTGCTGTGCAAGCTGAAGAACCACTTGAGACAGGCCATCTTGGAGAGTAACAAAGTGCACCAATAACTAACACGGGATGAAAAGAATATTGATAGCCTGTGACAAGCGGCTTCCTGAGAAATGTTTCTTAGTCAAATAGCAGCAATCATTAAATATATGAGGGTCAGACAATTTAATCTGCTCTTTTTATATGGATTAGTTTAGCAAAGTAACAGAAGAGACAATTAATGTCTCCATAGCTTTTCATGCCATGACACTAGCCCATCATTTTTAAAACAAATACTTGAAAGATGATTTCCTACACTGCTGAATATGGCCACACTCATTTTTGCAGCTATTAACAGCACTGATAAGGACTGACTTTATTATGAGGCACAATTACACATTCCAGAAAATCATTACAGTAAAAGCACAGAGCATCTTTTAAACAAACAGATAACTAAATATTTTACATAAAGATTTAAACTCCTGTACTTTCCAAACTGAAGCCATAATCCTGGAGAGGCTGCACTTCCCTGTGCCATTACAGATTTTATCATACAATCAGATTTATGTCTGGGGACAGAACACTGGTATTAGTGAAACACATACAATACTTGAAAGAAACATGGTTACTGTTCAAGCTTGAAGACACATAAAAGTTCAGGGCAGGAGGAAAAGAAAAATAGAGCCTATAGAAAACTCCTGTAGACTGAAAAAATAAGCATAACCTGGTTGGGAAAAAAATGTATCTCATTCTACAACTTAGTAAAAACTACACACAACTAAAAGAAAACCAGTTTAAATCTTCTATTTAGAAAGTTAGAGCACTGGTCCACAAAGAATAATTGAATGAAACCCTAGAAGAATTTCTAACAGGTAAAGTAAAATTTCAATTTAGCCAAGATGTCAGGGTAAGACTCCAGCTCCTGATGGAAAGTGTCCTAAGCCATTTTAAGGCCAGGCATAAAGCAAGAAGCAGGCAACTGACCGAGGCTACCAGGCACCCATCAGCAGCCACACAACCTGATCCAAGACTGCATTTCCAACCTGCACTGACACAGAAAGTCTCACCAGTGTTACTGGGCTTTCCAGACTCCTCAGGTAGCTGTTCATACAGGACACAGTGCTTGCACACACACAGTACTTTGCTTTTCTCAGGTGTTTCCCTCTTGGCCCTTTCTGACAGTTGTTTGACAGATGATACAAATTGCCTGACACAGATTTTAAAGTCAGATATTTAAGAAAACGAATTACAGCTGATGTCTTTGGCATAATGCTTTGTGACACAGATAGTTAGGGAGAGTGACACAGTTGGAAAATAATGTAAGTTGAAAGCGCTTGTAACAGCTCAGTATTCAAGGTGACTTTGTGCTATAAATCACTACTTTTATAATTGTTTTGAGATACACTTTCTGGATGAGATACAAAGCTCAGGAGATTCAACAGGTCTATTTCCAGTTGAATTCTCTGTCATTTTTATCAAGCCTAGTGAAACTGCAATTCGGAGTCAAAGCATGCTCATCAAAGCTTATACAGAATCAGATTTCACAATTAGTCTTTCAAACTTCACTCCTTTAGCATTGGTTGCTGAGTGCATATTTCCACCTCTTTTGTCTTTAAAGATGAAAAAATGTT
Organism: Pseudopodoces humilis; assembly: GCF_049639895.1. Lineage (NCBI taxonomy): Eukaryota > Metazoa > Chordata > Aves > Passeriformes > Paridae > Pseudopodoces > Pseudopodoces humilis. Next base: position 11,777,791 of record NC_142213.1, on the reverse strand, counting down.
ATTTGAGCTAGAGAGGAAGAGACATCACAAACATTTCCGCGTCTTTGCATACTCACATAAAGAACTCCTAGCATGCTGAGCTAAATAAAATTCCTGATACTTTTTTCCCTAGTTTGTTCAATAGTGCAGCAGGACACGAGAGGAAAACAAGTGCATAACCTTGATGTTATTCAGGCTGGCAGCAACTGACCTGGTGTTATTATTCTGGAAGCTTTTTTGTGCTGGCTATACATTGCCCCAAAGACATTGGTCACCCACAGCAAAGATAAAAGCACAGGTCCTCTAACTTCAGTTTTGTTGGTGAAACAAAGCAGAAACAACAAAATACCACCTCCATCTCCAAAACCTTCCACCACCACCAGCCCAAACTCAAAACAACCCCCACAAACAAATCAATCTGAAGATTGAGTGTAATACCCAAAAGAGCACTCAAGAAATAATTAGGTGGTAATAGTGAACTTGAAATTTTTTTTTTTTTTGACAGGCAGTTTAAACCTTATCATTCCAAGTTTTCAACTAGAGTTAAAAGGGAGACATAGAGCATAGCACCAGACTTTTTCTATGATACTTTGGCAGCACATTGGTGCACAGACACTGCTGACACCCTGGGCATATCCTTCATTCAGTTCAAAATAATTCTAAAATGTGAATCTTGCAAGAGTACACAACTTAGTTCTAAAAAAACCCTAATTTAGACAACTGATGCATTGTGTGTTTCGCTTATAGAAGGGAGCTGGGGTACAAAACATAGATCCTGATGGTCATCTGGAGGATTTTAACTTCTGAATAAGAAGAATTGGGAATTTATTTTTCCAATCCTACAACGCCATTAGATTAAAATAAGCATAGAGTGCTATCACGTACAGGAAGGAGTAACAAAATCTGGCCCTGTAGTGCTGTGCAACAACTCAGTAAATCTGGCCCTACTTAAGTTTCAGTGGCCACCAACAGTGTGAAGGATTGCTCAGTGGGAGAAAACAAGGCAAATCCAGTCCAGAGTAACCCACCCATTTTAATTAAAAAACAAGAATGGAATTAAAGGTTGCTTTAGGCAGTAATGGTAAAGTTGAATTAACATCAATATGAGAGTCTTCCATCTATCATCCTGGAACAATCACATTTGAGCATATTTATTCTTTCTAAACATTTCTAAATTCAACAGTGTTAAATAAACACGAAGAACAGAAAGTTTCATGTTGGGTGACTAAAATGGCCTGGTTCAGCTCAGTTGCACAACAAGCTATTCATTGACTTGGGGCAGAGACTTCACCCAGGAGCTCAGACTGCCTCAAACACCATCCAGTGGCTCATGGAGTTATTACAGGACAGCCCCTGCTCCTTCTGCATTACTCTCCCTTTGCAGGAGAAGTAGTTACAAGCACTTCAGAAAACTGGACACACAGGAAGGCAACTCTACCTCAGCAAAGGGGGAAAACAGATAAAATAGAAACCTAAGGATATTGGGATGTAAAAACAGGTAAGAGAAAAAACAAACCCCAGAAACAACAGCTGCCATTTTATAGTGGACTAGCAGTAAATGACCTTCCACAACCTGAGCTAATGAGTCAGTCTTTGCAATGAGACAAAAGAAGTGGCTTCTGTGGCACAGCCATGATCACTGCACTGACTGGAGCATGAAATTTATATTTTAAAATTACATACCATGTAATTCACACGCTCTTTGCATATTGGTCCTGCTATGTCCCTCAGAGAGCAAAGTTCAGCACCATTCCATCTGCCTTTGCAAAAGCCCAGCTCTTCTCCACAAATCCCAGCCAGGCTCACACACCCTACAGACACTGAAAGGAAAGATTAAGCAGCCCTAACTAAAAGGAAGGAAGGCAACATAGCTGCTCCGTCAAGAAACAGACAAGTTGTTGATTTCTTTCTAGACAATCCCTTTTTTGCATCATTTGGAGAAAAGATTCCTAGGAATTACAATGTCATTGACTGTCCTATTGTAATGTAGTCACACAAGAGACACTGTTCTTTCCCTCCCTTCTCTGCCATGGCAAAGAGCCTTGTTTTGCTATCAGACCTCCATAAGACATTTTACAAACATATTACTTGGCTACATTGTTGTATTTTACAGAAAACTGAAAAGGAAAACAAACTGGTTTGTAAGACAGCACCCTAAAACCTCTGTTTTTCTTGACTTCAGCCTAATTTCCAAAACATTAATGTAATTGTCATTCACATGTTTAACTTCTACCCATACTCTTCAAAAAGATTGAGAGACCTCACCTAGAAGGGCCCTCTGTAGATCAGGAGCAAACACCTGCTCCACTCAAGGCACACAGAGCATCCCATAGAGTACATATTTGGCTCAGGTTCCCAGTTATGTCTGACTTCAGTGAAGATGTCCTAATTTACATCTTACTGCACATTTGGTCCTTTTCACAAGTCACTATAATTCCCTTGGCAGAAAGTTGTCGACATTATTTGAATGTGTCATGGAAAACTGAGGCAGAGAATTTAAATGTTTCTCTGTTTATCCATATCCATGGTAATCACCATTAACATCTCAAACACTTAGGTGAAAGATTCTCTTCAAAGCATGCATCACTACAGCCTTATTCCTAACTCATAGGCAGGCTACTGGCCTAATTAATTCACTTAATTAAATACGTTAGAAAAAGTCATTTCAAAATTTGACAGGTGCATTTCCAAACAAAAAACTCAGGTGTTTTCTAATTGTATTTGTATTTCACCATCTTAGTCCTGGAATATTCTGACAGCTGTAAAATAAATAATTTAAATAATTATTAAAAGAAAGAGCAGCATATTATTCTAGGTCTTTAAATCATCAGAACTGTTGCTAAAGAAGTGAAACCAGAAATATAAGAACCCAAGGAAATAGCAAGATCTATAAAAGCTTATTAAAATCTATAAGGCCCTTACCTGCCAGGATCTCAGCCTCATCCCAGCTGCCACAGCACAGGAAGCATGCCAGTGACCCTAATGGGAATGCTTATCTTAACAAAACAACCTCATTCCCAGGGGAGGCTTAGAAACAGCCCACACAGCTCCTGAGATCCAAGGAACCTGACAGAATTACCTCTACTTGTACAAGTAAAGAAACAGGCTTATGTCAGCGCAATTGTCTTGAATTTAATGCACCATAATCCACATGCTGGAAAGTCTTCATGGGATAAATCATATTTTTGAAGGTAGTTATTCTTTTGTTTACATGTATGCAGTCACAGAGAAAACAGTGTGTGAATCCACGTACTGCGAGCTGCTCCCCAATGAATTGCTGTGCTGCCAACACAGAGAGGGCTGCTCTGGGTAGGGCTGTGAGGAGAGCAGAGGAGAGGATGCTCACACCCACACCCTGAGTGTCTGGGACCCTACAGAGTGCCAGAGGTGTCCTCACGTCCCGTCTGCCCCAGCCACACGGAGCTCTGCCCAGCCACGAGGCCGTGCCAAAGGAGAGGGTGCCAGAGCTGCCCAAAAGGAAACACCAGGAAATATGTTTTGTTTCAAAGCTTAACCTTTGCAAGAGGAGAGAGAAAAAGAAGCACAAGTAATTCAATAAACAGAGAGTTATATCCTTCACTTTTACATCAGCAATACTTGACAGCAGATAACTTCTTCATTCCCCAAGCCTCAGAATGGGTAAGAGCAGTGGATAAGAACATTAGATTATTCACATTGCAACAAAGTAATCAGTTACACCATCAACAACAATAAAATAGTCAGCTGCACTGGAGTTAAATATTCCACTGGAGCAAATACATACATCTAACAGCTGGTAAGTCATACTGCTAGCAGCTTCAGGAAGAAATCATTGCATTGTTTGTTTACATTTTAGCTGATTTCTAAGCCTTCAGCAATATGATTTTTTAAAATGGGAAGATGGGAGATTATACAAAGGCTCCCTGGTTTCAAATTACCATTACCCTACATGAATGTGATGCTACAGTGTAGTTTCCTCTGCTGCCATAAGTTATCTATAAGCATTTAGGCACTATTCTCCTTTATTCACCCACTTCTATGGTTCCAAAATCTACTGGGTATGCTTTCAGGTTAGGAGTATGAAAATCCTACTCAGTATGGTTGAAAACACAAGTGTAAATGGGTGATTCTCCATTGGTACAAACACTTTCTGTAATTCAATAGGATTGTTTCATGTGCTTCACAGGTTAGTAACATTTTCTTCACACAGACAACAGTACAAATGCTTTGGTGTTTGGTAGCCTAAACAATCCCTTTCTACAGTAAAAAATCTTGCAACAACTCATTAAAAAAGCTGAAATAAACATAAAATACTAGGCAATGCTCATGGCTAATGACTTACATACTTCACTGAAGGTACTGGCTTTTGATAGTGCAGGAGCAGGTCATATGAAACATTTAAATAGTGCAAAAGAACCTGCAGGAGATGAGCAAACATTTGGCAAGGCTCTCAACAGGCCAAATGAGTACAGCTCACTGATGATACACTAAAAACACTTCTGTGTTCCAGGTTTCACACAAGCATTTATGTACTAGTGACCTACCCTGCAAAACAGCAGAGCAAGAGTAAGGAATCCAGCATCAGGACTTGTGTATTTCACTGAGCTCCAGGAAGGAGTCTGATTACTTCCACAGTTGTATCAAGGAATCAGGTGTTGCAGCCACTGAGACATGAGTCTTCTCTCTCTTACATCTGGTTTAAACCAGTACAAATAGAAAGGGGAATCAGGGCCTGGATTCCCTTCTTATTTCTGTGGCTGTCATTGCTGAATTTAGGCAAACTGCTTAACCAATCCTTACTAGCAAAGTCCCTTACTTTGCTGAGGGGCTAAAAATATATCTATCTGCTTTAAGGGAACTAGTGTTGTCCAATACTTACATTTATAGAATATTTTGAGAGTCTTAAATAAATGTTGCTATTGAAATAAAAAAGCAATATCACCCCCTTTTGTCTTGAGCAGCAAGCCAACGTGTAGGGAACTCTCTTTCCATTAGGAGAAATTGATGATAAAGTCAGCTCCTTCGCTGGCACAAACAAAATGCTGTTTCCCTGAACATAAGAGGAATTAGACAGCTGGAGATGGTTTCTTTTCTCTTAATTCTAAGCTTTCTTTTCTCAGCATTCAACTTAAAAAGCTTTGACACTTTTCTCAAGTAAATCCTGCTAGTGTTCATGTGGTTCTGACCGATGTTTTTACTTCTTTTCCTTTCTCCTTACAAGCAGTTTTTCCTGCATCATTCCATCAGACACTTGTGCTAAAGTAATACCCTACAAAGCCTCTCTGTCTGCACAGCCGGGGAGGCTCAGGTGTGTCTTTGTTTTGGGCAGAGTCACGGCAGGTGGCTTGGGAAGGCTCCCGGTGTTTCGGGTACCTGCCTCACTAAAGGGCCCTGATGACTTCTCGCTTTCTGAAACTTTCAGCCTACTGCAGCATTATCAGCAACACAACCAATCACTAATAACAGCTACACAAAGGCAAATATTTCCTGGATATTCTTAACTGAGTCTTTAATTGCCTTTTTTCCTCCCTTACAGACACTTTGTGTGCTCTGAATCCTACACCGATGATCCCACAAGTCCAGTATGGTAAAGCCAGCTGAAAATGTTCTTCTTTACATGTTCAACAAGTGCAGTATTTTGGGCATGGTTATAAGTTAATCTGCTTTTTAACACAGTAGATTTGACAACAGTATCTCCTACTACAATTATAATAGTGTGAAAGTTCTTTGAGCAGGCTGGCTTTATACTCCACAGGGATGCCTTTCTACTGGTAAAATACTTCATTGCTTACCTGCCTATGTATGGTTAAGGAAATGAAAATATGATACACTGGTATCAGCAGCAGCTCAGGTATTTCTAATGATATATTATGTTTTACTTTTATTGAACCAAATTGTCTACTTTCTTTTTTTTTCCCTCCCCACCCAGGACATTCAAGAAATATTCAAATAAAGTAAATTTCTGCTTTTGCAGCTCATATGAAACATATTTAAACAGTACCTGCAAGAGATTAGCAAGCATTTGTTAAGTTCTCAGCACTCACAAATGAGTACATCTTATTAGTGCTACCTTTAAAACAAATTCAAATCCTAACTCAGGGGAAAGAAAAAAAAATCAAAGTAACTTGTTTTGTCTTCAGGGGAAATTTGCCCCTCTGCAAGAACAATCAGCACAATTTGATTCCTAATAAGACTGTAATATGTAATTATGTGGCATTGCTGTTGGACAGCTTTTCGAGTGACTTGTACATGAGATTTTTATTAAGTAAGAAAATAGGTAAATATAAAAACATCCTAAGGTTTTAGATCTCAAAGACACAAGAAATACTTCCTTTAAGCAGGTGTACCCTCCTGGGCAGCTGTTTAAGATTAGTAAATTACAAGCTCAGGATTTTATTCTTAAATATGGCTAAAGAATAAACTCTTTAGTCTGGCACATTGGAGTCAAACTGCCACAATGAGCACCTGTTGAGAAAGCCCATTATTTGAAGCTGGAGGTTCTGGGTGAAAAGATCACTGTGAATTAATTTTGATTGCTTCACAAAACTCTCCATAACAAATGGTCTCTGACAGGGGTATCAAGGGACTTCCATTTGAAGGGGAGAAAAAAAGATTTTGTTTCTAGGAAGGTAACATAATCTCTGCAGTAACATTAAAACACACCAGTGGCTGCACTTGCTTGAATGTCTCTTCTGAAACAGATTGTATTTGCTTAGGTTACCAGGTATTAGGTTTTGGGAAGGGAAGGGGAAACAAATGATATCAAAATCTTATCTAAAAAGTTAGCTAAAAAGAATATGGACAGAGACCCATGAATCCTGTATTGTTAAGGCATTTATTTGCTTACAAGTTTAATCACAGACACATTTCTGGGTGCTCTGGATTGCTATATGCATTGCCAAAAGAGAGGAGGAGGAGAAAATAATAAACCAAAACAAAGGTTTTGGAGTTGACTAAATAAAGCAGCAGCTTTTGTGTATGTGTTAGCTCCAATGGTAAGTTACAGTAAGTTAAAGTAATAGTAAAGATAATAATATCTGGCAAATGCTTCTCTTGCTTGGTTGGATGAAACACTCTTTCTCTCTGATAAGAAGTTTCCATCCAAAATATACAACAGCACTACCTGTCTGTCACGCCCTGATTAAATCTAAGGCCAAGCTTACCATCTGTTTGTGCAAATAAAAAGTGTAATATTCTACCTACTACTCTGCATGACCACTTTACTTAAGGGTTTCCTGTAAAATGATTTTCAATTCTTTCAGGGATTATTTTTAGAACAAAAAGAATCATCAGAAACCACTATGCTTTTAGCTAATAATCATGATCCAGTTGACTTTATGCTTGATTTGTCAACTCTCAGCCATTAAATTTACGTGAATTACAACTTCTGATTCCCTCAAAGCTGACTGTAAAAAACTATATGTATATTAATAAAATGCTCATAATGACTTCCTTTTTTATGTGTTTTTCTGTTTTTAAGGTAACCTGAATTATATCACCAAGATATTAATTGCACCTACACAAAAATTGGGGTGTGGCTGGATTCGTATGGGTACCAGAGGCTTGTGTCTATGGCTAGCAAAATCACTGCAGCCATAAAAAAGTCAGATTGTGGCCACACATTCTGAGAAATAAAAGTACAAGAAGAATTCTAAGTAAATCAGATCCTGCACCTAATTTATGTTACAGGCAGGAATCAGACTGATATTTGGCCACCAGCCATATAATCTTTCCAACTTTTGCAGAATCTGTTTTACAACACAGGGCACATGATCTGAAGAAACAAATACTGATGCTCTTCTATTTCTTTCTAAAACCCAGACTGATACATTGTCACAATCCCAGAACAGAAATATTAGTCTTCAAGCAGTGGTGCAGAGCAGTTGTAAATAAAACTGATAACCTGACCTGTTTGAAGGAGGACTCTGCATTGAAGAAATGTGTGTCAGCTCCATTTACCTGCACATGCCTTGGACAACAGCACAGTCCTGCAGCCCCCATGTGCAGCTCCTGCCCTCCCAGAACCTTCCCAAGGATGGATGCACGAGGGAGGAACTGACTGCACAGACACTGACTGGTATAAACTACTTTTATTTGAACCAGTTGAGGGCTGCTTCCACCCAATTTTCTTTTCTATCCAACTTCAGCTAACTCTTAAAATTATCATATATATCTCTTCAACCAATAGACTTATTCTCTTGTCAGCTCCACTATTCCTCTAGCATAAGACATGAAGCAATGGGAAAAAGTGAGAAAAATCCCACTGATGTTGTTTTATCTTAAAAAGATAGGAAAAGATGAAATCTTTCTAATAATGTCCTTGTGATTCTATAACAGCACATTAAAGACACAACACAAACTAGGAAAGTATGAGCAGTGGGAAATCTGTAATATATCACTAGCTTTTTTTCTTCATGTCTCCAAAATAAACTACAACTCTCCCATGTTGAAAAGTTCTTCCTTAAGTTAATAAAATCTGTCACTTTCCATAATGGTTGATTGGAAGAAAGTGCACAGGTGCAGTATTCTGTTGTTCACGGCTTGGGAAGTCAAGGCTCATAATAAAAAGCCCTCTGTGTTATGGTCCTCCTTCCCCATCAATTCACATCAAGTATTATTAGAATCATCTGCCACCTCAGTGGTGCTTCCTCTGTGCTCAAACTGCAGAAGCAAAAATGACATTTTACTGCTCTGCAGGTGCTGCTGTGTGTGGTCAGGGACACAGAAGTGTGGCCTGCTATTGTTCTCCAGCAGCACTTTGATCTCAAACACAAAAAGCACAAAAAGCCACAGAGCTGCCTGCCCTATTCATTCTTATGCTGAGCTGATACGAAGCACAGAGCGAAAGAAGAGGTGACAAGAGCTGGGCAATCCATAATATTTATTTCAACAAATGCTTCAAATCTTTTTAAACATCATAAAAACATGGCTCATTAAACTACAACAGCCTTGAAATTGTGTTATAAAACCACAAAACAAAAATCAATACTTCTGCTGGGAAGGAGGTAATGAAATATATCGAGTTGGTTGAAAAGTGCTTTGTATGAATCATAATATTATTATGTGCACATCGCTTCTGCTCCCAATACTTAAAGTTAACAAACTAGGGAGTGTTTTCTATCCCATCACTTAAACAGGTGCCACAAGGTGGTATTTATCAGTTATTTTCCAGACTTGATCCTTCTGCCATAAATAAGGCTGGGATACAGGAGGCTTAGTAAAAGGAGATCAATCCAGTGCATATTTGCTACCTGAGCTTCAGCTGCTGTATTATTTCACAGTCTGATCAATACTGTGCTCCACTATAGCAAGGGAAAAAGCCACAACATCACCCTGATGAGTCACTGTAGGTTTACTGCTGAACCAGAAGGAGGTAACATTTCTGATTTTATAAAGAGTAAATTTGGTTTGTAGCATTTGACCACTATTAAACAGTTTAACGCTCTCTTTCAAGTCTTTTCCAGATTTTCAGCAGTTACATAAACTCTTCTGGAGTCAACACTCCCTCTGCTGAAACAAAATCCTGTGAAATATTACTTAGAACTCTCTCATTATTTTTTAAACTGGGGTTATTCAGTAAATTCAGGGAAATCTGGTACTTAAAAGTATTTCGATGCTGACCAACAATAATGGCATCAGTATTTTTCTGAAGAAAAATCAACTATAATACCTAGAAACAATAAAAACCAGAAGGAAAAAGAGATTGAATAGTAACTAAATGAGACTAGCCAAAGGCTCAGCAGCTACTTGTAGCCATTGTACTCTCACCCTCCTCAGAAATAAACCCCCAAACCTGCTAAACTCTGTTTGTAATGTAATCAGAAGACAGCAAAAACTTCACATCATGAAATTAGTTCATTTAAAAGGAAAGAGCTATATCCACACAAGTTATTTCATCTTGAAAAAAGAAGAAAACTATATATCAAATCAATTGATGGAGAGTGGAGGGAACTAAAAGCAGATTTTAAGATTTGTGCAGAGTACTTTAACTATTTCCACCAAAAAAAAGAAAATTAATTATATTCAACAGAGTCTAACCTGGGCTCTGGGAAAAGAGGAATACAGAGCATAACCTGAGACTTCTGAACATCTGATTTGCTGAAGAGAAACAAGATGCCTGATTTAGGACAAACTCATCTGAAACACTTCCATAGTTGTGTAGCCAGAACCTTTTCTGCACATCAATTCATATATGAGCATTACAGGGCAGACTGAGCCATTTTCATGCACCTCAGTCATTTCAAAGTCTCCTGTACTGGAGACCATGAAGCATGTCCATCCCATCATTTCAGATAGTTGTGGTGGCACTGGGAACACTCTAGATGTCCACTCACCATGAGAAAACAAAAACTTGATTTTGTACCCCAGCAGAAAAATCTCACTTCCTACAGCATGTGAGCTTCTAATCCCAGCTGGGGAATGGTTCTGCAGAAGCTGAGGAAATGCCATCCTGTAAATGAGCATCTCAACTTCCCTTTGGCATAAGAATGAACCAGCTTCTCCAATTCCAGCAGGAAGCCTCTCCAAATTATGCTTTGATTTTACTACTTAACAGGAGGAGGAGAAAAGGTGCTACAGCTGGTAGCTACTGATATTTAATCTTACACTTATTTTTACTTCATTGTTTTCTATAAATAGTCTTGTCTTTCACCAGCTCTACTGCTGTTAGACCTTTTCCAGTAACTGTCAACATTACACAGAGCCTTAACCCCTGAGAGAGAAAGAAAGAAATGAGGGGGTGGAAGAAGAGAGACAACTACTAATCCTGAAGAGAGACATATCACATCATCACAGGACTCCCTGCTACTTCAGAGCCTTCTACATAACCAGCTGTACAATAATCTCATTTGATTAAGGTTGAATCTCTCCAAAATGTTATTTGGAAATGCAGCAGCCTGGATCTGACCCTCTGCAAAGAGACAAGAGTGTACTGCCTGCATCCCCCCATAGTCACATCCCATGTCAGCTACGGGTTCCTGACAACATCCTGCCTCCATTGCCCCCACCACTCATATACATAAAAACTAATCACACAATAGACTCATTTTATATTTCTAATCTGATTATTTGATCATACAAGCACAGTGAAAATTACAGGATTAACTTTTAAGCTTCATCTAATATGTGGCAAATAATGTACTGTGGTACCAGCAGAGCACTTCCAGATGTTCCAGTAGATGCTGAAATGCAAAATAGCCGTGTGTTGGTTATTTTGGAATCATTTATGTTCTCAGAGAGTAGCCATGTATGTTATACACACCTTGTAAAGGAGCAGTGAGAACAGTTTCCTATCTAAATAACCAAAATCAGCAAAAATTAAAGGTAAGGTCATTTTACAGAAGACATCAGGAGTTTGGAGCAACTGGCTGAGGTCATGCATTCCCAGAACCAGAAATGAAACTTCCATTTCCTAAATTATTCTCTCACATTTTAACCACAATGAGCAAGACATTCAGATAAACCTCCAAGGCTCCAAATCACTCATAATTAAAATGTAATAAATACCATTCAACAGGGCTAACAATAAAGGAATATGTGTGCATCAAGCTAGTGCATCCTTAGAGAGGGAAAACAACAAAACCACGGGTTCAAACAGCACCAATACGGGAATTAAATTCCAGTATTGTTGTTAACTTTTCATTTTCACTAATGGCTTTTAAGAAAGCCAGACAACTTTCCTCAATCCATTTTACCTTTTCCCTCCATTTGACAAATATTGATTTTCATTTCCTCCAAGTTTAAGTGCATTGAATGCTACTGTGACTGGTTTGCTTGCTTTTTTTGTTTGTGTCCCAGCTTTATTGAGGATGCCAGCATGAATGCATACAGCTTTCAAAAGAAGGAATTGGTTTAATAACTTCTTAAGATCCAGGAGAGAACACAGGGGCCCAGTCTACTTTTTGTGTAGGTCATGCAAGAAAAGAGACTCTAGGTGCCTGTCTGATGTCAGTAAGGAGACTGCTGAAGTAATAGCCTCCGTGTTTTAGGCTGTTACTGCTGTGCCCTGTCACAACAGGACAAATTATGGAGTGTTCTCCCCCCACTTCAGTGCAAATTTAGACATACTTCAGTGGCATTTTAAGCTAAGCCTATTTTGTAGGCAGTTGTTCCTTTAGGAGGCTTGGTTTGGAAGGTAACACCTCATGAAATTCTGGCTCAAACAAGCTGTACCTTTATGAATTCTTTTCTGCCTGACTCACTGATACATAAGCTCTACCTCCTTTTGTAAAATGATCTCCTTAAGCTTTGCAAACCTGCCCAGTACATTTTGGACTCTTTCCTATCTTAAATAAGGAACCAAATAAGAACTGGCTCAGTCTTTGTGGTGATATGAATGAAGAGTGCTCATGAGATCTATTCCACTCATTCAGATATGGAAGGGGGAGAAATCTCAGCAGACAGGAATAAACAGCTGAACTGAAAGGGAAATAAAGTAACACCTTAAACAGCCACATCCAGCACTACAAAAGTTGTCTGTGCAGCTCTCAGGCACTCTTCAGTGCTAGAAGCCAAAATAAGTTCAGCTGAGTTAAGCAGTGGGGTTAAGTTGTTTTATGTGTATCAGCACCAGAGGTCTGTGCTGGTGTTCAGGGTTCCCCAGCTGAGCTGTGGTGATTTAACCAGCACAGACAGCCCCATGCTCAGCAGCCACAGCTCTGCCACAAGGTGCTGAGAGGACTCAGTACTCAGCCTAGACAAGTAAATAGACACATAAACCTCTGAAATCTGTTCTGTCTCTCTCTACATAATTTGCTTTCTATGGATCCTCTAACCACCAGAAAGATGGGGTTCTCACTAACTCACATTTGTACTGAACATGATTATCCACTTAGTTATTGTACATATGAAACAAATATTAGCTTCATTAAGTATTAACTGACATTTTACAATCCTGGTGAAAGTAAAGCAATTCAGAGTTATTCACTTCTAGGAAGAGCTGATTTTCAAAACAGGCAGTGCTTTGAAAAAATTCTTATCGTTCATCTGATTAGTCTCACTGCTTTCACTTTGGAATAATTTTTAATAAAAAAGATGAGGAAAAAGAATGAAAGTAGTGATGAGCAGGGTTAAATCCATTATAGTGTGCCAGACCACTCCATTTTTTGCTTTCTATATTCAATTCTAAATAGTTCTCATGTTGTACCACCTGATGCCAGGTGCTTCAGGGCTTCTGCTACACCCACCTGACACTGTGATGCTGCATTTTTAAGACCTTTAAATAATGAAAATAGACCTTTGCACTTCAGCACTGTGCTGGTCAAGAGAGCTGTCTGTACAGATGATGTAAATGTCTGTTAACATGGAGAGACTTCTTTTGAAATTAAATAGCACCAGAAGTTTCAGGGTTGATCTTTCTAGAGAGAATCTTCCTTACTAGCAGAGGTGACCAGGTATAACATGGGCATGGACATGTTCTTCGTGCCCATCTAACCTGATTTTAAAGCTCCTTCTAGAAGTGACAGGAACTTCTGAAAGTTCAGAAGAGCTTGCAGCTTGGGTTAACTAACTAACTGCTATACTTAGAAAGATGGCATTGCTTTCTTACTTTGCAGCTCTCCAGTGGTGCTCTCACTGCATTCTCTGAGTCTGAGTACAAGATGCTGACCTCACTCACCACACAGAGCATTGCACAGAGTGACTGCAACCCCCACGGGCATGTTCCTCTCCAGCTCCTGCCATGCTAGACAGGCACGAAAGAAAATTCCTCTTTCCTGCTCTCCTTTTATCACTCTTCTGCTCCCCTTCCCATATGACTGAGAAATTTTGCCTCTTAAGAAATTTAGTTTGTGGATTCAAAAATACATGTCTAAATTAAAACAGAAGATGAAATGGAAATTGAAGAGATTTGTGGTAGGACAAAACAATATTATTTAAACTAGAAATGTCATTTTAATCACTATCATTCCTACACCTCATTACCTGTAAAATATTTCAGTCACTGAAAATTGTGGTTCAGGGCATCCTGGTACCCCATGTCCCTAGAACAAGATCTTCCCTGGAAGGAGCCACCATGCACTCACCATCTTCCAGGCATCTCCTAGGCCACTGTCAAAGGGACACAGGGACTTGCTCAGGGTAACCATTCCAATATTAACTGTAACCTGGATGTAAAACCCAGAAATATCAAATCAGAAAATCAGAAATACAGCGGTCAGTAACTCTTTTCTCAGCTGAAGTTCCATACTTTCCAATTATTCCTGTTCTTTCCTATTAAGATTCATTTTTCAAAGGCTCTACTCTTCAGTGTTTTGCCTGGAGATACATATCTATATAACAGTGTTTGAAATCTTTAAGTCATTATATTTCAGCTTGGCAGTTAACAGACATATTGTTTCCAGCTTGTATAAATAACTGCACCTACTTATTTGCAAAACATTATTTTAACTTCTGTCAAGTCATATGCATGAGAGAAGGAAATTTACAAAAAAAAATTTAAAAGTTATTTTGATTGGGAAACAAACAAACAAACAAACCCTAACCAAAGAGGAACAAACCTGGAGAACTAGGGAACGCTGACAGGAAACAAACCTGCAGAGCTATGGAACACTGGCAAGAAGACAGCAAGACAGAACTGTCGTGCTACAAAGTCACACCTTCTGCTGCCAAGTAAAACTGGCCTCCTGCAAAGACACAACCGGGTAAATTGTGACTTCAGGACTTTCAAAAGAGGAATCAGGCTCCAAAGAAATGGTCAAAACAAGCAGCAACCCTTGCATTTTGATGGTCAGCAAATATTCTTCACAAAGCAGGAACAAACCGAGGCATTTGTTGTGTGCTGCAATTGGGAGGGCTTGCAACCTTGTCCCTAAATCTCAAACCCAGCCTAGGAAGAAACACTGAAATTCAACCAACTTTTCTCTGAGAAAAGGGTTAGGATCTGGTCGTCATCAGCACACGAAATAAACCTGGCAATTTGCTGCTTCCTCTCCCTTCTCACGCCTGCCTGGCCAATACGGAAACCTCATTCCTGCCCTCCCCACGTGCTGCCCCGGTTCTCTCTCCGCTCCGCCGGTATCGGCGGTGCTTTTACCGAGCCCTTCCCTCCGTCTGTCCCGCTACATCTCTGTCCCTCTGCCGGGCACCGCGGCCTCGCTTCCTGGCCCCGCTGAGCGCCGAGCGGCCCGGGCCGGCTGCGGGCAGCGGTGCCACGGCCAGCACGGTGCTGCCGCTCCTCCGCGGGCTCTGCCCGAGCGGGCAACTTTCGCAGGCCATTAGCCCCATTTTTAAATAAATCACGTCTGGTTTTGGGTGAAGAAAATTGCCCGGGATGTTAAATGATTGCGTTGAACGATCGCTGGCGCTTGAAAGAAAGAAAACGAGAATACCAACCCACCCCACTGTGCTTTATTTTAATGGATGATAAAATTGTGATGGGCGAGACGAGGTGGGGGGGAAGGGGAGGAGGGGGGGAAGAAAACTTTGTTGCTAATGAGAAAAATGAGGCCGCGAAAACAAAACCGTAAAGAAAAAAAATTCTATTCTTGAATAAGGATTAATTCAGTGTCTGTGAATAGGAAACGCTGCGCTGGGTAATTGCAGCGAGGTAGCGCGGCTCCCAGCTGCGAGGCGACGCGGGCACCTTTGTGCGCTTGCCAGGACAGCTCTGGGGAGAGGTAACTTCCCCCGGTCCCCACGGTCTGGTGTCGAGTAACGGGAAACTTAAAATTCCGCGTTTCCAGAGCAAATTATTCCCCCTCTGTCCCCCGCCCCCCCGCCCCGCCTCCCCTCGCAGGGAGGCCAGCCGGGCGCTCCCCCTGACGGGGCGCGGGGCCCCGAGCCGCCCCCTGCCCCCCCCCCCCGCCGGCGCAGGGACGATGCCCCCGGCCTCTGCAGCCGGCCGGCTCCAGCCCCGGTCGGAAATGCCAGGAGAAAGGGAACGGAAGGCTCCTGAGCAGCGCCGGGAGAACGGCCGGGCACCTTCCGCACAGCGGGCGGCACAGCCCGGGCACCCATCCCTCAGCCCGGCAGAGCCCTGGCATCCATCCCTCAGCCCCGACATCCATCCCTCAGCCCCGACATCCATCCCTCAGCCCCGACATCCATCCCTCAGCCCCGACATCCATCCCTCAGCCCCGACATCCATCCCTCAGCCCGGCCCGGCCCGGGCACTCTCCCTCAGGCCGGCACAGAGGGATTGATGCACGGGGCACGGGCCGCTCCTGCCGGCAGCACCCACCTCCGCCGAGGGCAGCGAGGGCAGCGCGGAGCGAAGCAGCAGCACGGCGGGGCAGCGCCCCGGCTCACCGGGAACCCCCGCCCTGCCGGGCTCCGGGGCCGGAAGGGTGTCCCGGGGAGCCTCGCCCGCCGCAGCCGCCGCACGGCAGGGAAACGCTTCGGCAGGGCTGGGGGACAAAAGGCTCTGTCCCCCGGCTGGGCTGGGGTAACGCAGCCCCTCGGGCAGGGGCCCCTCCTTGGCTCCTCAGCCGAGCCCGGGCTGTGCGTGCAGGGTCCGCTCACGGAGCGGGCCGGGGGAAAGGCCCCAAGGTACGAGAAAGAAAATCGCGCTGCTTTTTTTTTTTTTTTTTTTCCTAGGGTTTTTTTTTTTGGCTGTTTTTTGTTTGCCTTTTTTTAACCCCGAATGGTGCCAAGCACGTACATTACCCAGCGGCAGGAGTGTCCGGGTGCCCGGGAAGTTTCGCGAGTGCGGGGCCCGCCTGCTCCGGGAGCGGCTTCCCTCGGAACCTAAAGACTCCACTTCCCCGTGGGAAGAGGCTCCGGGGGCTGAAGTTAAAGGCACTAATGAAACTCAAGCCGCGGAGAGGAAACCCTCCCGGAGCGCTGGGGGCTGCTAACCCTTCCCTGGCAACTTTTCTGTTGCACAAATCTCGACTCAGTTTAAAAGGAGAATTAGTTAGTATTTCACTGATAAAATCATCAAAATCCTTTTAATTTACCTTTTTTTCTGAGACCAAAAGGTGACTTAAAATTCTTAAATATTCACATTGACAAGCCAGCTGGCTCTAGCGTACAACTTACATGTTAACAAAAATGCATATCATGTACCAGGTGAATCATCACATTCGAACAGGAAAAGTCCTAAAGACATGAAGTCCAAGAGGTATCCAGACTACAGCGTTAATACGCAGGATTCATAATCATAGGAAGGGGAAAAATTCCTCACAAAAAGCATTTCTCACCCCAGCTCTTTAGTTGTAAATCCTCTCTAATGCCCAATATGCAACTCGGTATGGGAGTATATTCTTGTTTAAAAAGGTGGGCAAGTCCCCCCACAGTAATTTCAGTAATCCTGAAAAATAATCCTGTAACACAAAACGCCTGAATCTTTGAATTGTTAAAAAAAAAATTATGTATATATAGTCACGTGGACACAAAATTGGCTATGCCTGTTGGTGGTTTTGAAGGCATAATTTGAAAGCAGCCAATCAGATTTATTTTTCATAAATAGTAAAGTAAGGAGATGTTAATATCGGGCTGAATTATGCTTGACAAACTTCCATTGAGGCTAATGATCATGGGAGGTGTTTAAGGGAAGCCAAATCATGTGCAAGGCCAGAGCAGTTAGGTTTTGTTTGGTATGCTTTTTTTACAATCAAGTTATAAACCCCACATAGTATATATGGAGGCTTGCAAGTGGACATCTTAACACAGGTATAGCAGCGTAAGCATGCCACAAACATACAATCTCATAAAATAAAATTAATATCAAATATAAAGCATTTGAACCAAATCAAGCCTTAAATGTAATAAATTATTTCCTTCAAAGGAAACTTACCTAGGCTCAATAAGGTCTTTGCTAGCAGCATTTTTTTAATAAACAAATTAAAAATGCCAAAATATCTACAATTTTATGAGAAGGAGGAGTTGAATAGTTAAGGAGAAATTTCTCACTATTAGGGGGTATGAAAAATATACTAGCAATTAATATGCAATACATATATGTATACCCATACTTACAGATATAAACACACACATACAACCTGGACAGTTCATGTTAACCAAGGGAGAGGCTAAATAATACAAAGTAATTACTAAATACAGGTACACTTTAAAAACACAGAGACAGCGAATCTTTTATCTGTTGCAAAAATGTATTTGATTACTCGAGTAAAATTACAGTATCTCTGCTGTTAGTAAGTATTAAATGTTAAAGAAACTGGACCTCTTTTCCTTTCAACTTTCCGAGAAAGTGCATGTAACAGTCCAAAGTTCCCCCCGTCCCCCCCAATGCCTAATACAAAATAAACAAACACTATACTTGTTCCCTTGGTCAAGGAGTAGGGCTTGGTCTTGTAAGGAACGTATGTACATTTTAATGAAAGTGATGTCTTATTGTATATACAGGAGCATCTACAGTTGTCCACGGAAGTTGTTCAAGATGCCATACTTAGCAGCATTGTGAAAGTCCAGCACATTTTCTATAATGGATATACCTACAAGGCAAAATGTTACGTCTCAGTTTCAACTACCAAAACAACACTTCAGTATCTTCTCTAATAATCCGCGTGCTTATTACTGTACAGAAATGTATTAACATTTAAGACGACTCAAGTAAAAAGCACAATACAAATAACAGTTCAAAACAGAAAATGTTAAACCTACAAAAATTAAAGCAGTTTTAATTTTATAATAAAAATCAAAAACTGAGCTGTGTAAAGGACCCACACTGTTCAGTCTATATTCTCTCAGTCTTTTTCTTAATTCTGTCTGGAAAAATTAGACAATGTGTTTGCTGATAAAGTTTCCAGCAGGATCAAAGTGTACATTTATATACAGATTTTTATTAGAGATCTAATGTATCACTGAGGCATCGCATCAATACCAGAGTTTGTGTTAAACTGGATATAGAAAATAAGTTAATGCCAGAATAAGATCACCTAGCAGAACAGACTTGCAACTGCCATAAATGTTACAGCAAGTTTACAGCACTCTAGTCGATTAGTATTTAGTTCAAAATACGGGAGACCAAAGTTAATGCTTGCATTTGTTTGCAAAGCAAGGTTATATCACTAATAAATAAGCTCTCTTAGAACTCTAGAAGTAGAACATGGTACAAAACAAAGTCTTTGTAATGTTGTAGCCTGCAGCTTGAAAAAAACAACCCTAGGTTGCACTATTTGCAGGAATGTTATTTATGGAGATTTTTTTCTAATTTGTTACAATTTCTTTGTTGTCTTCTACAAAGCGTGTAAAACGGAAGTTAGTTCCATTTTCATTGCTTGCCATTTTCTCCAGACCAGCTAGAGGTGCATTGGGTTCTGAATTCTGGAGCTTCTCCAGGCTTCCTGTCAAGCCACTGATGGGAGAGCTGCCACCATTGCCCAAGCCCCCCGGTGCTGGAGGGATGCCCCCATTCTGGATGACGGAGATCTCGTTGGTCTTCATGGCCAAACCATTGGAGAGTGCAGCTGCATACTGGTTCCAGAAGCTGGACGGGTCTCCATTCCCTGACCTCGCAGCCAAATCCTTCTGAAACATTTCTGGGAACTTCACAGGATTGCCTCCTAGAAATGTCATGGGGCCGTCTACAGAAAGTCGTCTGCCTCGTCTTGCAGGAGTACTGTTCCACATGTGAGTGCCCATGTGAACCTGGAAGGAAAGAAAGGAACAAACAAACAAACAAAAAATAGAGGTTGACCAGAATTTCAAACTTATTTTGATCACAGAGAAGGCAGTAGTCCATGAACGTGTCCAGTCTTGTTACATAATGAATGGTATTAAAGATAGAGGATACAGGGGTCCATTTCCCATTTTCCATCTGGAATAATAAACTACTTCTGGGTTATCCCATCACCATTACCCAGAATAACCTGTTCTCCCACTGAACAATGCATTGCTTCTTACTCTTTTTTTTATTACACGTATTTAGTTTATAATGACTTTGCGTTATTCTGTCAATTGCAGATAGCTGCTTTCAGGGCTAGAATTGCTATGTCCACTTTCATTGCAATGGTAAGTATTGTATTTGACACCTTTTACCCTATAAATGTCCTTTTCAGACAGGCAGAAAGTATCCTTTACTGATTGCTCATCGGAGAGCCTCGTGTATAGACAGAATGGCCTGAAAGTAATTATTCATCTTACATTACTGGCAGCAACCTCTAGAGAAATACTCTGTCAACAGAAAAATGTACACAGTAAAGTGCTCAACTGGTGTTCTAAAACTTAAGTGTATTTGCTTTTTCAAACACATATCAGTAGGAAATGTTAGTTATATAATCAATTAAAGTCATGCCCATTATTTCAGAATTATGTTAATAGTTTTTTTAAACACTCATCTTACATGATACTTATGAAAAAGATCACATTCAAGAGCCTTTCACTTCTTGAAGAGGTGTGTGAGTTACAAAATGCATTTATCTGTTAATTAATACTCCTACCATCATTTGGCTGTTCTGTTTCACACTCTGCATAGACAGGCTTTGCTGGTAGATGAATTTTAATTAAGTCAAAACAGCACATGCCTCAGACCTGCTGCCAACATGAGCACTCAACAAGAGCCCATCTAGGTCTACCAGAGCTGACTAAACACACTGTCACACCACCCAAACACCCAAAGGTACCACTGCCGCAACATTAACAGACATCAAAAATCAAAAACCCCCAGCAGGGAGAAAATGAAACCGAAGAACAATAAGAGCAAAAAGTACCTTCAGATTGCCTTTTGTTGTGAATGCTCTTCCACATATAGTGCAGGCAAAAGGTTTCTCACCAGTGTGCGTCCTTTCATGAATCTGTAGAGCACTGGAAGAAGAAAACGTTTTCCCACATGTGTTGCAGTAGTGCTGTTTTGGAGTTCTTCTGGGGAGAGCAGGGAGCAGCACAGGGGACGTGGCAGAGGACAGGGGCCCCGAAGCAACTAGAGCAGAGGGCGCTTCTTTGCTGTCCTGAGGAGAGCCATGCACAAAGCCGTTAACCTCGGTCTTTATGAGCGATGACAGTGCATTAGCGGGCATCACCGAAAAGTTCTGATTGGGGCCGATACTGGAGTTGGGCTCAAAAAGCTGTGATGGTAGATCTCGCATTTGATGTGTCAACATATGCTGCTTCAAATTACCCTTTGTGGAAAAGCCACGATTGCAAACTGTGCAAATAAATGGTCTCTCTTTGGTATGACTTCTGTAATGAATGTCCAAGGCACTCTGACAAGCAAATGTTTTGCCACAAATGTCACATGCAGTATTTTTAAATTTACCTCTATCTCTGAAAGGAAAGAGCATACTCAGGGACTCTTCTTTAATCATTTTATCAGTGTTACTAGACGTCAAGTCCAAAGCACCACTGTTAGCAGGGGTTGGAGACAAACCGTTGGCAAACTCACTTGGTAAAGCTCTTAATGGTTTCTCTTCAATACTTGGTGACTTGTGGTAATCATTAGTGCTGTTGGATGGGGACAAGGCCTGCATGGAAGAGGTAGACTCTGAGACAGCAGGGCTTCCAGCACTTTGGCTTTCCATATCACCACCAACAGACGACGAATCGTTAGTTAAAACGTCCCCTTCCACTGACCCATTTTCTACCGACTTTAGGCTTGCTTGAAGTTGTTCAGCAAGGCCAGCATTGATCATCTTCATTTGATTTTCCAAAGCAGCAATACTTGACATTTCCAGGGGCAGAGGGGAAGAAGACAAGCTGTCTTGTGATGCATCCACAGATTTAGGTGTATCTGGCACGCTGCTGTCAGGACAGTCTTCCATATTCTCATCTGAGAAGTTGTCTATATCATCAAAATTTTTATCATCAAAAGATCCCGTATCTGATTCCATTGACTCAGGATAGTTTTCTGTCACTGGGGTGTTGGGGATCTGCCCTCCCATGTGCATTCGGATATGCTGCTGTAGCACAACGGCATTGGTGAATTTTTTCTGGCAGATCGGGCAAGAATGTTGCACTCTCAGCGGGGGCATGGCACGATGGACACTGTAGTGAGTCTTTAAGTTGCCCTTAGTAGTGAAAGCACGACCACAGATTTTACATTTGAATGGCCTCTCTCCAGTATGGGTGCGATAATGCATTTTCAGTGCACTCTGGCAACTGAGAACTCGATGGCAAATGATGCACTCATTAGGATCAGTTGCCTTCTTGTCAATGTTTTCTACAAGTTGCTGCAATTTTGACGTTTCAGATGCTGGCGTTGAATCCAATAGTCCTCCAAAAGGAAACTTTGCCTTGAATTGCTCTGACATAAGAGGCATCAGTGGGTTTGTAAAAGTGGCGACACCGCTGGAGCCCGAGTCTGCTGCCGGGGAGCTCACGGAGCTGCTCATGCTAGTGATGGTGCTTGTGTTTTGGGGGTTTTCTTCCGTTTTGCCATTTGAGGTAGGCAATGCACCAGCCTCTACCTCATCGGAAAGTCCATTGGAAATTTTTGATGTGGGATCAGCTGTTCCCGAGTCACTCTTGACAGAGCAGGGAGGGCTAGCAGAAGGATGGCTAATGGGAATCGGCTGAGGCTCCTCAGTTTTGATGAATGGGGTCAAGCTTGGAATTGTTGGTGGGAGTGGCAGGCCAACAGAAGTTGTGAGGGTGGAGAGGACTGGCTTGCTGT